>NW_028161498.1:0-27500 GCF_964263955.1 Coregonus lavaretus | reverse complement strand
GAGAGATAGAGAGAGAGAGAGATAGAGAGAGAGAGAGAGAGAGAGAGAGAGGGAGAGAGAGAGGGAGAGAGAGAGAGAGAGATAGAGATAGAGAGAGCGAGAGAGAGAGATGAGAATGATTGGAAAATATGAGAGACCAGACCAGCGTGAAACCTAATCTCTGTCTGTGCGCGTCCAACCACATGCATGCATCACACAGCGCTGTCGGTTTCTGCTTTTAGCATTTAACTAACTCCATCAAACACCCAGTAGGCGTAGCACTCAAAGGAACCATAGACTCAGCATGGACAAGGCTTCAACCAATACAGCTCTTAGAGGAGAAAAGGGTCTCCTCACTCCCCACTGTGTCCCAAATGGCACCCTATTCCCTACGTAGTGCACTACTTCTGACCACAGCCCTATAGCTAATAGGGTGCCATTTGGGACGCAACCCCTCACTCCCTGACTGTTCAGTGGGTAATGTCTATCTGCTAATAGGAGAAATCACAGTTAGTGCGTAGGTGTGTTGGACTCACATTGACACATTGTTCTAGTTCTTCCACAGCAATAATTTGAACCTCCTTCAGACTCTTTCAAGTGTCAAACCAAGGCTGAGTCCCTGAGGAGATGGACTCCAGTTGGCTGTATTGTTCTGACTAGCGGAATCACAATCATATTTTGCTCAGACGCTTTCTCTTCATACCTGGAGTGATGAGAAGATAGGTCTATATTCCCTGGGTTTTTACAATTGATAACACACAATGATAATTCATAATACCCTACCTAAAAGAAGCAGTACAGCAAATGGTACTTACATAATGCATTGGCCTAAATCTACATACAAGATGTATAGGGTGCACATTTTTGTTTTAGCTCAGCACCAACATACCTAAACTAATCAATCATCAAGCCCTTGATAAGGCTGTGTGGGTCAGTATTGCTCCGGGGCTGGCGCTAGGGTTGCAAAGCTACTGGTAATTTACCAAAGTTACCGGAATCTTCAGTGATGTCGGTCATTAGTAGGTAACTTATGGTAACTGGTAATTTACACGTGAGTTTCTAGCGGATAGACCATTTGGTTCAAGAGAAAATAGCCTAGGCTAATTAATGAAAAAAAGCAATTAATCAACAATGGCACTATTTTAACTCTGCATCTCTTCTAACTATTGACTTTTTTCACAACTGCCACCAGTTTGGCGCCAAAACAAAAAGAAATATTAACATAGTAAAATATCATGCTGAAACCCTCATATTAAACACTAATGGTATTCACTAAGTTGATGGTATATATTTAGAATAATGTTTTACAGCTTTGTCATTCTATTTTTTTATTTTTTATTATCTTATTTAATTATTTGATATATTCTACATGGATAAGGCCTCTCAGAGGGCCAGAGATAATTACAGACACCTGTGATAATCTGAAGTACCAAAAAAGGCCAATAGATGTCATCTGACACTAGCTGGGACAAAAAGGTGGAGCCTGGTGCAACCCTATAGGATTGAAAAGCACCGCTATAGCGCATATAAAGTTACCCTGAGGCAAAAGAAAAACAAGTGAGAGGCACAAAAACAGTGGTGCTGTGCTTTATCCCAATCCCCAGCTGGTCCCGGGGAGCCAGAACTGCTTACAGTGTCCTTTCAGTCCCCATTTCCATTAGTCAGACATAAACTGGGGCGGAAAAGTATCAAATGTAGTTTCTGTGATGAACGGTGTACCATCAAACGGACATAAATATCCCTCACAGTGACTATTTCCCGTCCTTTGGTCCATTCCAATACCCCCCCCCCCCCCACTTCTTTCCAAAACACTCCAGGGAGAAGTGAAACCTGGGCTTCGACAAATATATTAAAGACTTTTGAGACAGTGCCTCAGAAATAATGCGTCCCTCAGCGCTCTGGGGTCCCGCGACAACACTCGCAGGGGCGATTTGGAGAGTGGGCCGTGATGCCGCCGGGGCGAGCTAGCGGAATGCAAAAATTGCTGCTTCACCGCTTTACCCTATTTCGGCTCAATAAGATCTTCCGCCGCCACAGTTTCCGCCTGAGGGAGGTCACAGAAAGATCATAATTTTTTCTCACAGGCCGACAAGGCGCTATTTCTCTCCGCTAGTCCCCAACGTGCAGCTAGCGAACTGGCAGGGCCGCCTGCCTGTCACCCAGCATTAACACAGCAGAGAGAAACGAAGGGAGACTAGCTAGGAAAGAAGGAAGGGGAAACACGTCCAGCTGCTGTAGAAACAAAAGGGTAGTAGGGGAGATTTATACCAACACAGGCCTAGGTGTATCAATGGAGAAACCCACTGGCCAGGGAAGTATATATTGAGAGACACAAACTCTGCCACTATGGAAGTGATGCAGACAATTACATTGATGGAAGTTACAATCTATCTGCAATATTAAAGCTGATCTACCACCTAAAAAAATAAATAATAATAATAATTAAATTAAATTAAAATAAAACTCTGCCACTATGGCTTGCAGATTGAAATTTTTTTGCGTAGGCCTATGCTATCGCAAATCGCCTGGTGCCAGATCCATTTGTGCCCTTGCCAATCCATTACAGTCATTGTCAAACCAAACATGACAATGAGTGACAAGGCGTTGGCATGATAGCACAAACAGACAGACTGTAATTCAGGCTAGCAAACAGACAGTTGTGAGTTCAAATGAGGTACGGTCACGCACATGAAGCTTGAAATCTAATTAACATTCTTTATTAATAGGTAGCGCTAAGCGATTAACCAAAACATTTTTACAATCTGATTATTAAACACCTAAATGACCTACATCGGTTTAATTACTTGAATTCCATGTAGTTATTTTTTTGGGAGAGTCCAACCCGCTGTTTCTCTAGCGTGAAATCAAATCATTAACGAGAGAAATCAAGTCAAGAACTATGTGGGACGCTAGGCTGAAGGGAGTTGTAGTTTTCATTAAGCAAATATTCAACCTAGTTCCGTGCAGAAACATGGTAATTAACTACAATGACCATAATCCACTGCACCTTTTTTTCATGGCTTGGACAGAGATGGACCAGAGAGGAAGAGGCGAAGTAAGAGGCATCACTCTCGCCAAAATTTGTACAAAAATAAGCCCAATGCGTTTCTATGGGACTGTGAAGCTTATGGATTTAGTAGCCTAATTAGGGAACTGCTTTTCTGATACACACAAGGCAACGTTGGTCTTTGTTACACTTGATAGGGATATTCTACTTTCTGGATATGTGTGAATGAAAGACTGCTGGTTACACAGATAATTAAATAGGCATACTGTATCAATAATATGCTATATATGGTTAACTGCATATGTAATGGTTTGAAAATGCCTAATTTACATCAACCTGGGGTGTAATCATTAGTATTGGACAAATTCAGCTAGGTCCCTTCGCGTTTCGTTCTGTTTGCTTCCATTTATGAAACGTTTTGAAACAGAATCGGCGTAATGAATACAACCCTGCCTTGTTATGACGACGTAGCCTAGGTATGCCCACTAGGGTTTATCAAAATAGCCTATCAGAATATATTCCGTAGCTAACAAAAAATGTATACATTCTGATAAAACAATACACTGTATCCAGTGCGCCTGTATCATTTCGTATATATTCGTTATTGTGAAAAGTTGGAAAACGCGCTGCGAAAAATGAAAAAATTAAGCGTCATTTGAGACAACGGCCTCGGTCTGTATCTAGGCTCGAGCATCATTCAGGAAACGGCGAATGTACCGTTAGGGTCCTTGCTATCCGGAATACTTGGGACGTCCCTACCCCACTGAAGTTTAATTTTAAAATGTAAAGGTAAGGTTTAGGGTAGGGATGTCCCAATGATCCCGGATAGCACTGACCGCAAAGGTAGCCTGTCGCTCTGCTGCACCTTGGTCCAAAATAGGCGGAATATTCATACTGTTATGCTTTTGAAACGTGTTTAAATAGAAACACCGTTACCTCTTTCTTCTTCTGGCCTCCCCCCGAATGCAGACATAGCAGCAGGATCAGCAACAGAGATGCAACCGGCAGGTTGAAAGGGAATCCCGAGGATACAGACGCCATGTTGGAAGATGCTCTTGCTGCGCTACACGTCTTTCTCGAATGTGATTGGCTACTGAAAGGGCCAATCAGGAAGTTTCTGAGAAAGCAACTTATGGATGTTGCAGTCCATAACTAGAGCTCGCCCGCTTGTAGTCCTAAAACCCGAAAATAAATACCTCTGTTTCGTTCACCCATTCCTATGGGGAAAAGAAAGTGACGTTAGCTGATGAAGATTATCTCATAGAACAAAATGTATAAGATCTAAGCATGTGCTTACCACAGACCTTATTCCAAATAAAATAAAATGGTATTTGTCACATGCGCCGAATACAACAGGTGTAGACCTTACTGTGAAATGCTTACTTACAAGCCCTTAACCAACAATATAGTTCAAGAAATAGTAAAAAATCAAATAAAAAGTAACACAATAAAATAACAATAACGAGGCTATATACAGGGGGTAGCGGTACCGAGTCAATATGTGGGGGTACAGGTTAGTCGAGGTAATTTGTACATGTAGGTAGGGGTAAAGTGACTATGCATAGATAATAAACAGCGAGTAGCAGCAGGGGGAGGGGGAGGGGGGTTAATGTAAATAATCCGGGTGGCCATTTTATTCAGCAGTCTTATGACTTGGGGGTAGAAGCTGTTAAGGAGCCTTTTGGACCTAGACTTGGCGCTCCGGTACCACTTGCCAGGTGCTAGCAGAGAGAACAGTCTATGGCTTGGGTGACTGGAGTCTTTGACAATTTTTTGGGCCTTCCTCTGACACCGCCTAGTATAGAGGTCCTGGAGGGCAGGAAGCTTGGGCCCAGTGATGTACTGGGCCGTACGCATTACCCTCTGTAGCGCCTTACGGTCAGATGCCAAGCAGTTGTCATACCAGGCAGTGATGCAACTGTTCAGGATTGGTGTTGACGTGCCCTCTTCATGACTGTCTTCGTGTGTTTGGACCATGATAGTATGTTGGTGATGTGGACACCAAGGAACTTGAAACTCTCGACCGGCTCCACTACAGGCTGTCGATGTGAATGGGAGCTTGCTCAGCCCTCCTTTTCCTGTAGTCCTCGATCAGCTCCTTATTTTCGCCATTTATCCAAAAACCCTACAAAAACTCCATTCATTTTCCCATAGGCAGAAATGGGCCTACAAGCACGCTGAGTGCAACAATGAAAGCCCACTCTATCTACAACATAGGCTAATAACTAAGTTATAGCCTACATTTTAATGATACATAGCTATTAACTGACACGTTTTCATGTAGCCTGATTATTTAAATAACCAGCCATTGTCTATGCATAACCTAATGCAAACAAACTAAGGAGGCAATGCCAAGCTATTGTGAATTATTTTTTAGCAATTCCATTTACTTTTGATACTTAATTATATTTAAAACCAAATACTTTTAGACTTTTACTCAAGTAGTATTTTAATAGGTGACTTTCACTTTTATTTGAGTCATTTTCTATTAAGGTATCTTTACTTTTACTCAGGTATGACAATTGGGTACTTTTTCCACCACTGCTCATCACATACGCTGCTGCTACTGTTTATGATCTATCCTGTTGACTAGTCACTTCACCCCTACCTATATGTATATATCTACCTCAATTACCTTGTACCCCTGCACATCGACTCGGTACTGGTACCTAGCCTCGTGTATATAGCCAAGTTATCGTTACTCATTCCTTGTGTTATTATTTTTTCTATATTTTTCTTTCTGCATTGTTGGGAAGGGCCCCTAAGTAAGCATTTCACTGTTAGTCTACACCTGGTTTACGAAGCACGTGACAAATAAAATTCGGTTTGAGAAGAGAAGAGAAAATAGACTTATTTTTAACATTACTTTTACCATCCCATTCATCGCAGTGACATTGATAACGACATATAGCCTACAGACACTAACTATCCATCATTCATTCGGTTACTATTCCCTCTCCAAAGTGGAAATATTTTCGAGTAGCTCTTCCACTGTCTACGGATGGAGGACCGTGCTGAATTGAGCATACTGTATTCCAGAAGGCGACACTGACTCAGATTTCAAGGAATCTGCTGGATAATGTGGAGATAGATGGGGGATGGATGGATGACTGGACGAAACAGATTAATATAGTGTAAAAATAGCGCACTCTTCTAGAAAAAGACCTCACAATCATGTAGCATTTTGAGGGCGATTGAGGCAATGTGAAATATGCTAAACCTCCGTTATAAACCTGAATTATAATTCAAAATTCACATAATCAATCAAAGCTTAAAAGGCAATAGCATTGCTTATGTTCCCGTGAATTAAGGTAATACAAACTATTTATTAACGTATGCTTTTGATCATAGATACCTAACTTGTATTGCATCCCAAAGGCTATAATCCCATTCAATAAAACAAGCTCCACATCCTTTCCAGTGATGGCAACAACAGTGTTATCAAATAGTTAGATACATGCATGAATTAAAGTCAATGCGCCGTGAAAGAGACTGCACATGTAATGCTCTTGTTAAAACACAATTCATGCACGCTTTAATGGTCGGGGAGCAACATAAACATGCAAACAAACTGTCTGGCGCGCGCAGAGTTTCAATTTACCCTTTCATAATGTCACGGTGGTTTGGTTATTGCATTGTCTATCGGTGATGGCATTTGGAATAAAGATCTATCCTACTACAGTGTCTTTATTGAGTGTTTCCTCACGAAACCCAGACAAAAAAAGACCATGATTTTGTGGATTTTCACGAAATGTAATCCGTAGAATAGTCCTTTAGAGGAAGCATTGTTAACATACTGTATATTTGTATCTATAAGCATAATTGAGAAATTATTTATTTAAATACTTTTTTTATGGCATATTTATGACATTCTGGCCTTATCCAGGCCTCCTTTAAGACTCCATAGTGTTTCATCTGTATGTGCTTCTCTGGCTACAAAGCAAACATTTGTGTCATATGAAGCTTTGTCGCTTGCTCTGTAATATAAGTAGTATTTAGACTTCAATAACATTAACATAAATGTAGCCTAATAATTGGGCAGTGCGCTCTCTCTCTCTCTCTGTCTCTCTCTCTCTCTCTCTCTCTCTAACACACACACACACACACACACAGTCGAAGGATTTATGTAACATTACTGTGCATCTCATTACTGTGAGTCATCTGAGAAAATCATGCCAAGATTTGTGGTACAGCGGGCTGATGCATGAACACCATTTATCTAGGACACATCACCTAGCTACCTCATTACACACACACACACACACACACACACACACACACACACACACAAACCGACGCACGTAGAAAAGCGCGCGCATGGATGAGCTCTCTCTCACACACACGCACAGACACTCACACCACACACACGCACACACAGCAAGGATGCTAAACCTGCCACGTAAAAACTTGCGTCCCAGACTGGAGGGAGCTCTAGATGAGCTGACGTCACTTAAGCTCGAGCTGCCACAGTGTGCTCATTCGAGGTCATGTTTTCTAATAAAAGCCGGTCCCGTAAAGTGATTAATTACAGAGTGGCACAGAATTAGAAAAAAGGCTCCCGATGGAAAAAAGCCATGTATTCATTAAGATGATACCATATCCAGTGACTCTGTGCTGTGACTCTCTTCTATTCTATTCTGGGGATGTGGACACCCTTGATAAATCTCCCTCTCTTCATAAGGCTTGTCTCGGTATGCTAATGACTTGTCCGGAATGAACACTAAATGGATTGTGATAACAAAGCTACACTTTGCAGCGTGCTCTGCTCATTCCCACTGGGCACAGACATCAAATCAACGCCTATTCCACGTTGGTTCAACATAATTTCATTGACGTGGAAACAACGTTGATTCAACCAGAGTGTACAGTGGGTTATATGGAATGTCATCAGTTATGCTATAGCCATACTAGCTAAATTATGTTAAGTGTAGTGTATGTTTATAATTAAAGGATTAAATATCAACAAACCAGAGAACTGTAATGAGCAACATCTCTCTTTCTCCCGTTTCTCACACACACACACACACACACACACACACACACACACGCACACGCACACAAATTAAAACTTAAACAGCACTGCGGTTCAGCAGTGATGGTATGCGCTCAGGAAGCCTGCTGATGGGCTTCTCTACACTCCTTGGTAGCTTTAGGACCGCAGGAGAAGGCTGACAAACAGGGCTGCAGGGGGGAGACAGTTTGCTATTTGAGAGAGATAAAAACTCCACTAATTTCTTAAGTCAGAGCCGTGGGAAAGATGCAGTCATCTTGTGGCGATGAACCGTAACGCACCGCGACGGCAAAGAAACTGTGCCGCCAGAGAAACTAGCCCTGCACTCAACATTTTCCTTCCTTGGGAGAACAGATACGTATCTATATCGCTCTTTCTCGCCCCCTCCCTCCACCCTCTCTCACAGACTTTCTAAGATACAGCGTCTGAATTCAGATGCGGTGCACTTCCAAGGCGAGCATCAGCATCACCACAGCGACTCTGGCTCGGATTGTGTATATCGTAAGAGCGCGTTTTCGTCCTCGGCTGTTTTCGATTCATCTAGTTGATTAGAACCCCCCCCCCCCCCCCCCCCCACTCCCCATATCACCCCAATACATCAGTCGACGAAATTATAGCTGCCTCCCTCCAGCTCTCCGCCTTGGCTTCCCCTTTCTTCAAACCGAACAGAATTTCTGTGTATTTGCCGCATGAGGACGTCCAAGGATTGGAACTCAGTTGCTGGGGTTGCAGCAATTTAGTCTGCCTGCCGCTTGCTCCGATATGAATCTACCATAACGGAATTCGCGTTCCCTTTGAAAATCGGAGAAATCAAAACAGTTTGTTTGCCGCCTCATGGGGGTTAACTTTCGTTTCTGCTGGTCAATAACTGTAGTCAAGTGAGTAGCTGTTATCGTCATCGCTTCAATTTCAAACTGGAGGAGTCGTGATCAACGGGAATGAAATTGAGAAAATCGTCCGAGGGTTGGAGGACGGGGCTAAGTTTAGGTCGGGAACTACGACTCTAGATATTTCCAACTTTGTGCACAAGACTTTCTCTTTCTATATGAACCGATCAACATCACTGGATATCGAGGCTCTGAAGGTAGGTAGACTACGGGCACCGGGGGGGGGGGGGGGGGGGACGCTTGTTACACCATCCAGTGCGGTTGTGTGGTGGAGTGTCAGAATTTGTGCGTGGGGTGCATCTCAATATCAGAGTTGTTGCAGCCATGGTATTCTCTCTCAGCTGTGTGATACATTACATCGGCCACATCCGGGATTTAGAATGCATTAAGGTTGAAACGTCTAGAACATGTTGGGAGCTGCTCTGTTTTGGGGGGAATATGCGTAATGAGCCCCCTCCCTCTGTGTCTGTCTCTCTCTCTCTCTCTCTCTCTCTCTCTCTCTCTCTCTCTCTCTCTCTCTCTCTCTCTCTCTCTCTGTGTCTCTCTCTCTCTCTCTCAATTCATCTCTCTCTCTCTCTTTCTCTCTCTCTTTCTCTCTCTCTCTCTCTCTCTCTCTCTCTCTCTCTCTCTCTCTCTCTCTCTCTCTCAATTCAATTCAATTTCAATTCATCTCGCTCTCTCTCAATTCATCTCTCTCTCTCTCTCTCTCTCTCTCTCTCTCTCTCTCTGTGTGTGTGTGTCTCTCTCTGTGTCTGTCTCTCTCTCTCTCTCTGTCTCTCTCTATCTGTCTCTCTCTGTGTCTCTCTCTATCTGTCTCTCTCTGTATACCCCTCTCACCACCTGCGTCCCCTCATGTTCAGTGTTGCAATAATAGGATATAATCTGGGGAGAGTTCCCTCCTGCTCATCGTCTTTATTTATAGGCGCTATATATTAGGCTGCGATGTAACACATGGGGAATGAAAACACATCAAATCAGATTGCGTGCTATCAGCATGTCCATGTTATGAAGGACAAGTGTGCTGTTGGAGTTGACATGGTGCGTATGAGAACATATGGACCGAATGGTGCCCAGTTTGCGCTCCGATTTGTAAACATACGTCCAGTACATGTCTCTAAGGCTGCGTTTACACAAACAGCCCAATTCTGATCTTTTGCCCAATTATTGGTCTTTTGACCAATCAGATAAGCTCTCTTGACAATAATTGGGCAACATATCAGAATTGGGATGCCTGTGTGAACGCAACTTTAGCGACCCTGTGATCACACTGAAATGTAACCTAGCCGCTGCGTGCACACAGATGTGCAATCCGCCGTTCCGAGGCCATTTGGTATGGTATCGATCCGCGGCTGAAAAAAGACGCGGGACTATTTTGACGCTCTATTTAAATCAGGGAGTGGTTGCCAGACCCAGGTCGGGCAACTGTCTGATGATTGGTTTCATTAATCAAACCGATGATTGCACAGGTCAGACAATCAACGCGAATTAATAAATTGTGTCTGGTTGTTGACGTTTAGATTATGCGTTAATATTCCACATTAGTTAGTGCAGGTGTGCATAATTGTCCCTGACCAGTTCCCATATGTTAGGCTAATGATTACAATCATTCTGACTGTTATGTACTTTTCCCGTTCATGAAGTTGCTAATTGGAAGTTGACATGTATTGGTTTGTTTGCGCTTTTAAGCCTTGAATTAGTATTGGTTGAATTTACACGATAATATTGTGCAATGTTCCCATTGGGGATGAAAGGTCATCATCCCGATATCCATAGTTAGTAAAAACAAAAAAATAACAATAATAATAATAATTGAGATTTGGCAAATAGTTCAAAAGCAAGGCATTAATGGCAAATCACTAATGTGCACTTTCAAATAGTCCCATGTGATAATAAGCAATCAAATATTTGTGTTTGGAAGTCATCCAAGAAGCAAAATAAGAGCTAGTTAACCTCTCCACTCCTCTCTTAACCTCTCCACCCCTCTCTTAACCTCTCCACCCCACTCTTAACCTTTCCATCCCTCTCTTAACCTTTCCATTACGCTCTTAACCTCTCCATCCCTCTCTTAACCTCTCCATCCCTCTCTTAACCTCTCCATCCCTCTCTTAACCTCTCCACTCCTCTCTTAACCTCTCCACCCCTCTCTTAACCTCTCCACCCCTCTCTTATTCTCTCCACCCCTCTCTTAACCTCTCCACCCCTCTCTTAACCTCTCCACCCCTCTCTTAACCTCTCCACCCCTCTCTTAACCTCTCCACCCCTCTCTTAACCTCTCCACCCCTATCTTAACCTCTCCATCCCTCTCTTAACCTCTCCATCCCTCTCTCAACCTCTCCACCCGTCTCTTAACCTCTCCATCCCTCTCTTAACCTCTCCATCCCTCTCTCAACCTCTCCACCCGTCTCTTAACCTCTCAATCAATCAATCAATTTTATTTTATATAGCCCTTCTTACATCAGCTAATATCTCGAAGTGCTGTACAGAAACCCAGCCTAAAACCCCAAACAGCTAGTAATGCAGGTGTAGAAGCACGGTGGCTAGGAAAAACTCCCTAGAAAGGTGAAAACCTAGGAAGAAACCTAGAGAGGAACCAGGCTATGAGGGGTGGCCAGTCCTCTTCTGGCTGTGCCGGGTGGAGATTATAACAGAACCATGCCAAGATGTTCAAAAATGTTCATAAGTGACAAGCATGGTCAAATAATAATCAGGAATAAATCTCAGTTGGCTTTTCATAGCCGATCATTAAGAGTTGAAAACAGCAGGTCTGGGACAGGTAGGGGTTCCATAACCGCAGGCAGAACAGTTGAAACTGGAATAGCAGCAAGGCCAGGCGGACTGGGGACAGCAAGGAGTCACCACGGCCGGTAGTCCCGACGTATGGTCCTAGGGCTCAGGTCTCTCAGTTGGCTTTTCATAGCCGATCATTAAGAGTTGAAAACAGCAGGTCTGGGACAGGTAGGGGTTTCGTAGCCGCAGGCAGAACAGTTGAAACTGGAATAGCAGCAAGGCCAGGCGGACTGGGGACAGCAAGGTGTCATCATGCCCGGTAGTCCTGACGTATGGTCCTAGGGCTCAGGTTCTCAGAGAGAAAGAGAGAACGAGAGAATTAGAGAGAGCATACTTAAATTCACACAGGACACTGGATAAGACAGGAGAAGTACTCCAGGTATAACCAACTAACCCCAGCCCCCCGACACATAAACTACTGCAGCATAAATACTGGAGGCTGAGACAGGAGCGGTCCGGAGACACTGTGGCCCCATCCGAAGAAACCCCCGGACAGGGCCAAACAGGAAGGATATAACCCCACCCACTCCGCCAAAGCACAGCCCCCGCACCACTAGAGGGATATCCCCAACCACCAACTTACAATCCTGAGACAAGGCCGAGTATAGCCCACAGAGGTCTCCACCACAGCACAAACCAAGGGGGGGGCGCCAACCCAGACAGGAAGATCACGTCAGTAACTCAACCCACTCAAGTGACGCACCCCTCCCAGGGACGGCATGAAAGAGCACCAGCAAGCCAGTGACTCAGCCCCTGCAACAGGGTTAGAGGCAGAGAACCCCAGTGGAGAGGGGAACCGGCCTGGCAGAGACAGCAAGGGCTGTTCGTTGCTCCAGCCTTTCCGTTCACCTTCACACTCCTGGGCCAGACTACACTCAATCATATGACCTACTGAAGAGATAAGTCTTCAGTAAAGACTTAAAGGTTGAGACCGAGTCTGCGTCTCTCACATGGGTAGGCAGACTGTTCCATAAAAATGGAGATCTATAGGAGAAAGCCCTGCCTCCCGCTGTTTGCTTAGAAATTCTAGGGACAATTAGGAGGCCTGCGTCTTGTGACCGTAGCGTACGTATTGGTATGTACGGCAGGACCAACTCGGAAAGATAGGTAGGAGCAAGCCCATGTAACGCTTTATAGGTTAACAGTAAAACCTTGAAATCAGCCCTTGCCTTAACAGGAAGCCAGTGTAGGGAAGCTAGCACTGGAGTAATATGATCAAATTTCTTGGTTCTAGTCAGGATTCTAGCAGCCGTATTTAGCACTAACTGAAGTTTATTTAGTGCTTTATCCGGGTAGCCGGAAAATAGAGCATTGCAGTAGTCTAACCTAGAAGTAACAAATGCATGGATTAATTTTTCTGCATCATTTTTGGACAGAAAATTTCTGATTTTTGCAATGTTACGTAGATGGAAAAAAGCTGTCCTTGAAACAGTCTTGATATGTTCGTCAAAAGAGAGATCAGGGTCAAGAGTAACGCCGAGGTCCTTCACAGTTTTATTTGAGACGACTTTACAACCATCAAGATGAATTGTCAGATTTAACAGAAGATCTCTTTGTTTCTTGGGACCTAGAACAAGCATCTCTGTTTTGTCCGAGTTTAAAAGTAAAAAGTTTTCAGCCATCCACTTCCTTATGTCTGAAACACAGGCTTCTAGCGAGGGCAATTTTGGGGCTTCACCATGTTTCATTAAAATGTACAGCTGTGTGTCATCCGCATAGCAGTGAAAGTTAACATTATGTTTTCGAATAACATCCCCAAGAGGTAAAATATATAGTGAAAACAATAGTGGTCCTAAAACGGAACCTTGAGGAACACCGAAATGTACAGTTGATTTGTCGGAGGACAGACCATTCACAGAGACAAACTGATATCTTTCCGACAGGTAGGATCTAAACCAGGCCAGAACTTGTCCGTGTAGACCAATTTGGGTTTCCAGTCTCTCCAAAAGAATGTGGTGATCGATGGTGTCAAAGGCAGCACTAAGGTCTAGTAGCACGAGGACAGATGCAGAGCCTCGGTCTGACGCCATTAAAAGGTCATTTACCACCTTCACAAGTGCAGTCTCAGTGCTATGATGGGGTCTAAAACCAGACTGAAGCATTTCGTATACATTGTTTGTCTTCAGAAAGGCAGTGAGTTGCTGCGCAACAGCTTTTTCTAAAATTTTTGAGAGGAATGGAAGATTCGATATAGGCCGATAGTTTTTTATATTTTCCGGCTCAAGGTTTGGCTTTTTCAAGAGAGGCTTTATCACTGCCACTTTTAGTGAGTTTGGTACACATCCGGTGGATAGAGAGCTGTTTATTATGTTCAACATAGGAGGGCCAAGCACAGGAAGCAGCTCCTTCAGCAGTTTAGTAGGAATAGGATCCAGTATGCAGCTTGAAGGTTTAGAGGCCATGATTATTTTCATCATTGTGTCAAGAGATATAGTACTAAAACACTTAAGTGTCTCTCCCGATCCCAGGCCCTCGCAGAGCTGTGCAGATCCAGGACAGCTAAGCCCTGGAGGAATACGCAGATTCAAAGAGGAGTCCGTAATTTGCTTTCTAATGGTCATGATCTTTTCCTCAAAGAAGTTCATGAATTTATCACTGCTGAAGTGAAAGCCATCCTCTCTTGGGGAATGCTGCTTTTTAGTTAGCTTTGCAACAGTATCAAAAAGAAATTTTGGATTGTTCTTATTTTCCTCGATTAAGTTGGAAAAGTAGGATGATCGAGCAGCAGTGAGGGCTCTTCGGTACTGCACGGTACTGTCTTTCCAAGCTATTCGGAAGACTTCCAGTTTGGTGTGGCGCCATTTCCGTTCCAATTTCCTGGAAGCTTGCTTCAAAGCTCGGGTATTTTCTGTATACCAGGGAGCTAGTTTCTTATGACAAATGTTTTTCGTTTTTAGGGGTGCAACTGCATCTAGGGTATTGCGCAAGGTTAAATTGAGTTCCTCAGTTAAGTGGTTAACTGATTTCTGTCCTCTGACGTCCTTGGGTAGGCAGAAGGAGTCTGGAAGGGCATCAATGAATTTTTGTGTTGTTTGAGAATTTATAGCACGACTTTTGATGCTCCTTGGTTGGGGTCTGAGCAGATTATTCTCTCCATCCCTCTCTTCTTCCCTGGAAGGATAAGACTGCCATGAGACTACGCCTGCGTCCCAAATGGCACCCTATTCACTTTATACTACTATATAGGGTATCATTTGAGACGCACACTAACAGTGGGTTGTTCTCCAGAGTAGTGGTCCCTAAACTTTAGTGCTAGGTGACCTGCCTGTTGTCGTATATTTGTGACCCACCAATTCAATGAAACCTGTTTTTCTAGCCACAACCCAATGGCCTTGAGCTTGCCTATATGGAGGGGCCAAAAACTATGCCATTTGAAAACACTCAATCTTGGACCTGATTGTCTCGAAGTAGGTTCACTGATCTAGGATCAGGTCCACCCCTGTCTATTTAGTATAATCTAAAAGGCAAAACTGATCCTGGAACAGCACTATACTCTGAGATGCTTTGTAAGTAAGGCCCCGGGGGGGCTGATATTGATTCTAAACTGTATTCTATTATCAGTTAGATTCATTAGGCCATAGCACACACTATGCCCGGCGCAGTCAAAACATTAGAACATTATTGAATTAGCATTAGCGTGTGTAATTAACATGTAATGGGCTATTGTTTGGATGGAAGTGGCATACACCGTAATTGAACAGAGGGAGGGGCAAAGAGGACTCTGAAAGAAGGCGTGGCTTGAAGAGTAGAGGAGATATAAAGCTAAGCAAACACAAGGCGAGCGAGCGGTGGCCTCTTAGCGGGGAGGGGAGTCATGGCTATATAGTCTAATTACAGTACCAATTCTGGTTAGCTTCTTATCCCCAGGCAAATGTGTCAGTTAAACTCAGAGGAGTTGATAAGATTATTTCCCCTGCTCCATCTTCATCTAAACTGCAAAGAAAGTGCAATTCAATTTACTGGAAAGCTTTCAGAGATGGATACCCCGGGAAGCAGAGAACTTCAAACAGAGTGTCCTGTTCCAAAGGAAATGGAGGGGCGGTTGTAAATTGAAACGCTTGCTAATTAATCAGATCCGATTCAAACCAATGGGATATTTGAGTGATATTGACTTTGAATCACAGCAACATCATAAATTGCCAGATTTTAGGATTGGTTATCTGAACTTTACCTTTGGGGGGTCACATTATAGTTGATAGAACGTCACTGGTCAATCCTCGTCATGATTGACAGCTGCTGTGAAAGAGGGGTTAAGATGACGGCTTGGGAATTGGTGATGCGGTCAATCCAAACAGTATCCATCTGCGTTTACAGCGGGCTTAAATCTATTGTTTTTCCCTATAGCTCTAAAAGAGCTTGAGTAATATTTGCCTGTGTACTGCTCTCTGTGTTTGTCTTTACATTGCCTGGGTCTTGACTGGAGTTCCATCTGAGTAAGTCTTGCCGACTGACTGTGTGGGTGTGTCTGTCTCCTCCATCCGTTCTATACTTAATTAACTGCGGCAATGCGAAAAGGGCACTCTGATTACCACACCGGCTTCAGCTGCATGTACAGCAGCGCAGAGAATCAAATTCTGAATATATATTTGCAGAGGAGGAGACCGTCAAGTAGAACATTTCCCGCGGATAGCCTTCAGCGTGTACTTGGGAACGGCAGGCAATTTTCCCGTGTTGTGTGTGCGCAGGTGTCGAGGAGTTAAACACCTGGCGACGGCGGGAAAAGGTTAACTCCGCACAAGGGGCTTTGTTCCGGATTACCGGATACAATTTCGACATAATGAACTAGGTGATGCAAAAGTTATTGAGATATAAAACGTGGCATTACACTACTACAGGCCCTGATGCATCCTACTGTTACGGCTTCCCTTTCTTTAATTCTCCACTTTAAACCTGCTTGCTGGCTGCTTCCTCCTCTCTTATCACAGATGAAATGGAGAGAGGCTTTAATAGTTGTTTCATTTACACCATTAATCACCCTGTTATGCTATTACTGCTCACATTATTACTGCAATCTTCCAAGAAGCGTTTTTATAATTGCTTCCATTGTTCTAGTAGGGGTGGCCATGGAAACGATGAGACTGCTTGCTTACTGTAGAGTTAGTAACTGGGCCCGGGAACCGTAGGAAGACCTAGGCAGTCTTTAAAGCAATGAGCTTTAATCATTTCCCATTCGGACCAATTCCACAAACAAATCTCTCCTTTAGCCACGTGTTTGCGTGTGTTTGACCCTCTATGTGGACTGACATTGGTTGTCTAGTGCCGTGACTCTATCTGTCAAGTTGATATATAGTCGTGTTGATAAAGCCCTACATGGGTCTGGAGATCTTCCCGCTATGACCTAGGGAGTTGAGCGAGCGCCATGCATCCTCCAGACGGCCACACTTACCAGCTAATAAAGAGTGATGGTTGATCCTAGCAGCAGTCAGTCAAGCTGCAGGGGGCCCCGGGGGCCTTGGTGAGTAACCACTTTGGTTCACACACCACAAACACTGAAGCCAAGCCATGCATAAGGGGGCACATGTTGAACGCTACTCCCTCCCTCTTCCCCACGGTTCCACCGCCCTGACAAGTTAATAACAGTCAGATCTCAGGCCCGGCCGCTGCCGAGGAGCATAGGGGGACTGGCAACGCCGCGCCCATTCAAGGGCGCTACTGACACCTCATCATGAGTCAAATGGAGCGGGAGGGGCGATGAGGGGGCGAGGCGGGTGTAAAGTAAGGAGTGCGGCGGCTCGAGATCGACGGACGAGTCGGGGTGATTGAAAGGGCGAAGGGAGAAGAGGGCCTCTCTCACTTTTCTCTAGGTTTTTGGAGTGAGACGATGCGGGGACAGAGAGGGGATGCAACACGCCTCAGAGCAACTAAGGGATGATGGAGTGAGTGACAGTGCAGCCGCTTAGTCAGGATCATGGTTGTGGTCCTCTGTAGCTCAATTGGTAGAGCATGGCGCTTGTAACGCCAGAGTAGTGGGTTCGATCCCCGGGACCACCCATACGTAAAAATGTATGCACACATGACTGTAAGTCGCTTTGGATAAAAGCGTCTGCTAAATGACATATTATTATATTATGATATGGTTGGAGATGAGACCTGACCAAGACAAAGAAAGCCTTGTCTGAGCCAGAACGGCCCATAGGGCAGGAGCTCATCTCCTCTTTCTGTAGCGTGAGGATTTGTATTGGTATTTATTAGGATCCCCGTACTCTTCCTTGGGTCCAAACAGGATTAAAACGAGTACATCACAACAAAGCATAACAGCCTACATCGGAAATAACACAATACATCATACAAGACATTATTACATCATTACTCGACCATTACACATTTACAATACAAAATGTACAATACAACAACACAATACAACAATATTACAATGTTTTTTATTGGACAAGTTTAGGTAGTCCCTCCCCTTTTCTCAGTCTGTTTTGTTCCATTTGGTTCCTAATGAATGCGACCCATGTCCAGACAAAACCAGGTTCAGAGACTGGTCAGGTGGTCTGGATCAAGGATATTGTTCACAACAATGAGAATAAAGAGTTGTTTTATTTCTGCATGAATCGATTCACATTTCCATCGATTCAATCAGCCCAGCTATGTTTACTGTCATACTAAATGGAATATCACTGGGGATCTATTCAAAGACAAAATTGCGTTGTTGTATAATCGCAGATCATTTCCGGACGTTGGTTTTTGATTTAACGTGACCTTAGATCCAACCTAATCAAGGCTCCTAAAGTCCCTCTGTACTGAAGCATCAGGAAGGAAATGTCAAAGCACATTGGTCTGGCTAACGTCCAAGTACTCAGTGAGGATGTCTGGTCACCCCCCCCGACCCCTCCACCCCCCTTCCTCCCACCACATAGTCTGTTTACACCTACCTGGGTCTATTTTTTTCATGTGGTTGTGATTCAGACGTTCTCATTCTGAGCTGTCTTGGCTGTGTTTGTGTGGACATTTTTGATGTGCTTTGTTGTCCTTTGTGTTGTAGTTTCACACCTCCGGGATTCTGCCGCTCGTCGCCTCGCCAATGTCCTGAGAATATTCCAGCGACTTGAAAAGGGACTTTATTTATTTGCGCCGTTTGCGCTGCTATTCAAATATTCCCGACAGGCTTTGAAAGCTCTTTGTCAACCAATGTCAAGGCGGTGTGACAAAAAATTGCGTTGTCAGAAATGACAGACATCACTAAAGAAGAAACTAATAGATGAAAATCAAAACTTGTTTCTGTTTTTATTATTATTATTTATTATTTTCCAGACCTGCTTCTCCACTGTATACTTATGAAGGTCATGAAGAAAGAATAAATCACATTTGTTTTCAAAGAATTTGAAATAACCTTTTCAATCAGTCCCTTTATTGGATAACAATAATTGTTTTGTGTAGCGGTTGGAAGGGCATTGACAATTGTTGCTACCAACTCAAATCAAATCAAATTCTATTTGCCACATGTGCTGAAACAATAGGTGTAGACCTTACAGTGAAATGCTTACTTAAAAAAATAGATAAGTAAAAGATAAAAATAACAAATAATTAAAGAGCAGCAGTAATATAAAATAACAGTAGGGAGGCTATATACAGGGGGTACCGGTACAGAGTCAATGTGCGGGGGCACAGGTTAGTCGAGGTAATTGAGGTAATATGTACATGTAGGTAGAGGTAAAGTGACTATGCATAGATAATAAACAGAGAGTAGCAGCAGCGTAAAAGAAGGGGTGGGGTGGGGGGGACAATGCAGATAGTCCGTGTGGCCATTTGATTAGCTGTTCAGGAGGCTTAAGGCTTGGGAGTAGAAGCTGTTAAGAAGCCTTTTGGACCTAGACTTGGCGCTCCGGTACCGCTTGCCGTGCGGTAGCAGAGAGAACAGTCTATGACTACGGTGGCTGGAGTCTTTGACAATTTTTGGGGCCTTCCTCTGACACCGTCTGGTATAGAGGTCCTGGATGGCAGGAAGCTTGGTGCCAGTGATGTACTGGACCGTACGCACTACCCTCTGTAGTGCCTTGCGGTCGGAGGCTGAGCAGTTGCCATACCAGGCAGTGATGCAACCAGTCAGGATGCTCTCGATGGTGCAGCTGTAGAACCTTTTGAGGATCTGAGGATCCATGCCAAATCTTTTCAGTCTGCTGTGGGGGAATAGGCTTTGTCGTGCCCTCTTCATAACTGCCTTGGTGTGTTTTAGTCTTTCCTGAACATGTAACCTGGGCAGGAAAAAAACTCCAGTCCCCGGTTATAGCTAGGACCAGATCAAGGGGCTTGTGTGTTTGTGTGTGTGTGTGTGAGCACAACTGACCAACCTCCGTTCATAGACAACATATACGCATCCTCCTCTCCAGTCCCCCACCACCCACGAGCTATAATCACATAGCCCATTTTAAACCGATCTCAATTTTATCTCTCAAAAAGTCAAGTTTTCCGATTGGACGAAAGGAAGAAAAGATAGAATAGAGACTATTTTTCTAAAATAACTCTTTTGATGTGTAATATATATTTTATTGGTCCTTGTGAAGGGCAGCGCTGCTCGGCTCAGCTCGGCTCGGCTGCAGAAATAGTTTTATCTTCTTCCCTATTCAGCCCATTGATTCTCCCCACCAACATGAAAGGCATTGTGCTAGCTCTGGCGGTTTGATGTTTTTGTTCTGCATAGCACTGTATCTGTATGCCTCTATATCTAAACCCCAGCAACATGGACATATTTTGTAACACTACATTACATTTCACCTCAGTAGAAACTGCATGAACTCAATGGGCTGGTTTTCCTGGACCCAGATGATTGTGATTAAGCTTGGTCCTGGACTAAAGATGAATCTCAATGGAAAATCGCCATTGAAAATGCATGACTAATATTAATCTGGGTCCAGGAAAACGGCTTGGTACAGTGGGGAAAAAAAGGAGTTAGTCAGCCACCAATTGTGCAAGTTCTCCCACTTAAAAAGATGAGAGAGGCCTGTAATTTTCATCATAGGTACACGTCAACTATGACAGACAAATTGAGATTTTTCTTTCCAGAAAATCACATTGTAGGATTTTTAATGAATTTATTTGCAAATTATGGTGGAAAATAAGTATTTGGTCACCTACAAACAAGCAAGATTTCTGGCTCTCACAGACCTGTAACAACTTCTTTAAGAGGCTCCTCTGTCCTCCACTCGTTACCTGTATTAATGGCACCTGTTTGACCTTGTTATCAGTATAAAAGACACCTGTCCACAACCTCAAACAGTCACACTCCAAGCCAGACGTGTCCCCCTGCTTAAGCCAGGACATGTCCAGGCCCGTCTGAAGTCTGCTTTTTGGTAAAAACTCAACTCGTCGTGTTTGGAGGACAAAGAATGCTGAGTTGCATCCAAAGAACACCATACCTACTGTGAAGCATGGGGGTGGAAACATCATGCTTTGGGGCTGTTTTTCTGCAAAGGGACCAGGACGACTGAACCGTGTAAAGGAAAGAATGAATGGGGCCATGTATCGTGAGATTTTGAGTGAAAACCTCCTTCCATCAGCAAGGGCATTGAAGATGAAACGTGGCTGGTTCTTTCAGCATGACAATGATCCCAAACACACCGCCCGGGCAACGAAGGAGTGGCTTCGTAAGAAGCATTTCAAGGTCCTGGAGTGGCCTAGCCAGTCTCCAGATCTCAACCCCATAGAAAATCTTTGGAGGGAGTTGAAAGTCCGTGTTGCCCAGCGACAGCCCCAAAACATCACTGCTCTAGAGGAGATCTGCATGGAGGAATGGGCCAAAATACCAGCAACAGTGTGTGAAAACCTTGTGAAGACTTACAGAAAACGTTTGACCTGTGTCATTGCCAACAAAGGGTATATAACAAAGTATTGAGAAACTTTTGTTATTGACCAAATACTTATTTTCCACCATAATTTGCAAATCAATTCATAAAAAATCCTACAATGTGATTTTCTGGATTTTTTTTTCTCATTTTGTCTGTCATACAGTGAGAGAAAAAAGTATTTGATCCCCTGCTAATTTTGTACGTTTGCCCACTGACAAAGAAATGATCAGTCTATACTTTTAATGGTAGGTTTATTTGAACAGTGAGAGACAGAATAACAACAAAGAAATCCAGAAAAACGCATGTCAAAAATGTTATAAATTGATTTGCATTTTAATGAGGGAAATAAGTATTTGACCCCCTCTCAATCAGAAAGATTTCTGGCTCCCAGGGGTCTTTTATACAGGTAACGAGCTGAGATTAGGAGCACACTCTTAAAGGGAGTGCTCCTAATCTCAGTTTGTTACCTGTATAAAAGACACCTGTCCACAGAAGCAATCAATCAATCAGATTCCAAACTCTCCACCATGGCCAAGACCAAAGAGCTCTCCAAGGATGTCAGGGACAAGATTGTAGACCTGCACACGGCTGGAATGGGCTACAAGACCTTCGCCAAGCAGCTTGGTGAGAAGGTGACAACGGTTGGTGTGATTATTCGCAAATGGAAGAAACACAAAATAACTGTCAATCTCCCTCGGCCTGGGGCTCCATGCAAGATCTCACCTTGTGGAGTTGCAATGATCATGAGAACGGTGAGGAATCATCCCAGAACTACACGGGAGAATCTTGTCAATGATCTCAAGGCAGCTGGGACCGTAGTCACCAAGAAAACAATTGGTAACACACTACGCCATGAAGGACTGAAATCCTGCAGCGCCCGCAAGGTCCCCCTGCTCAAGAAAGCACATATACAGGCCCGTCTGAAGTTTGCCAATGAACATCTGAATGATTCAGAGGAGAACTGGGTGAAAGTGTTGTGGTCAGATGAGACCAAAATCGAGCTCTTTGGCATCAACTCAACTCGCCGTGTTTGGAGGAGGAGGAATGCTGCCTATGACCCCAAGAACACCATCCCCACTGTCAAACATGGAGGTGGAAACATTATGCTTTGGGGGTGTTTTTCTGCTAAGGGGACAGGACAACTTCACCGCATCAAAGGGACGATGGACGGGGCCATGTACCATCAAATCTTGGGTGAGAACCTCATTCCCTCAGCCAGGGCATTGAAAATGGGTTGTGGAATGGTATTCCAGCATGACAATGACCCAAAACACACGGCCAAGGCAACAAAGGAGTGGCTCAAGAAGAAGCACATTAAGGTCCTGGAGTGGCCTAGCCAGTCTCCAGACCTTAATCCCATAGAAAATCTGTGGAGGGAGCTGAAGGTTCGAGTTACCAAACGTCAGGCTCGAAACCTTAATGACTTGGAGAAGATCTGCAAAGAGGAGTGGGACAAAATCCCTCCTGAGATGTGTGCAAACCTGGTGGCCAACTACAAGAAATGTCTGACCTCTGTGATTGCCAACAAGGGTTTTGCCACCAAGTACTAAGTCATGTTTTACAGAGGGGTCAAATACTTATTTCCCTCATTAAAATGCAAATCAATTTATAACATTTATGACATGTGTTTTTCTGGATTTTGTTGTTGTTATTCTGTCTCTCACTGTTCAAATAAACCTACCATTAAAATTATAGACTGATCATGTCTTTGCCAGTGGGCAAACGTACAAAATCAGCAGGGGATCAAATACTTTTTTCCCTCACTGTAGTTGACGTGTACCTATGATGAAAATTACAGGCCTCTCTCATCTTTTTAAGTGGGAGAACTTGCACAATTGGTGGCTGACTAAATACTTTTTTTCCCCACTGTATGTTCACTCGGTTTTCATCCAACGGTGTATCCGTTCCATTTGGCGCCGTTGGTATGTATCTGTTACATTCTATTTCTTGTTACTTGATGCAGTGCATTATGCCTTAATGACCTTGTAAGCCCTGGATAACTCCATTAGATAAACACACCAGAAACAGAGCTAACATTCCGTTATGATTTATTCACAATGTGGCATGCAGTCCTTCATAGTACTGCACTTCAGGTTAGCTCAGTTATTTCTCTCTCACTTCTCTCCCATTCTCTACATGCACCCACAGCTAGTCAAGGTGACTTACAAACAGCTCCTCACAAGAAGCTAAAATGTTTGCCATTCATCCAGGCGCATGCTATTATAGCCAGTGTCTCATCTGCATTAGCCAGCTACTTCTCAAGGGCATTATAACAGGAGCGGTGACAGATACACATCCGCGAGTAAGTGCAACATATCCACAACAACGATATCTACTACTCTCAGCAACTGTTACAGTGCTGGCTAGAGATACATTTTATCACTCGGGCAGAGCTTCGAGAAATGTTCCGACAACATGGAGGTAGTTCATCCTGGATCAATTGTAAACTGCACAGCCTTTTGTGTTTTTTACCACAACCTGTTAGAAAGCAATGATACTTTATTTATTCTAGTAAACATAGTGTGTATATCTATTGTTAAAGTATGACATCATTCATTATATGACTGTGAGCACTGAGAGGGAAATTGAGAGAGAGATGGGATGGAGGGAGACTGAAGATGGAAAGCGAGAGAGAGATTGGCGACTGAGGGAGAGAATGAGATAGAGAGGGTTTACATGAGGGAGAGAGAGAGCGAGAGAATGAGATGGGTTGATGGAGGGAGAGTGAATGAGGGAGGGAGGGAGGGAGGAAGGATAGAGTTGCATCAGCCTGGGTATTGTCAGCAGTCACGCTTGTCAGCAGTGCTCTGATCTCGTCTGGCTGATTACCTCTGTGCCATTGCCTTTGAAGACTGGAGAGACAGACAGACGGGCAGACAGACGGCTGCTTTCCTACCACACTTTCCTGTCATCCTCCAATCCGTCATGTTTTTTTTTTTGGTCACAGTGTTCGCATCACGTCCAGGCCCTCTCCCCTCTGGGTAGCACAGGTCGACTCTACACTGGTCTGATTGGGGATTGTGTGTGGGGAGGGGAGGGGATGGGAGAGAGGCCAGTGTGAGGAAGACGCTTGTCTCAGACAGTCAATGTGTCCAGGATCAGTAGCTGTGTCTGAAATGGGCTCTTGTCAAAAGTAGTGCACAGGGTGGCATTTCAGACACAGCCAGTGTGTCTCAGTAGTCTAACAGGGTTGTAATCCACTGATTGTCTCTCTCTGTTAGTCATTATGCCTGAAACACACTCACAGCCCCAATCCACACACCTAATCTGCCCAGCTCAGTGATTACAGGAACACTGCCTCAGACAACCCAGGTGATGCTGCCATAGAGCACAGGTAATGTGATGGAGGGAGAGAAGGGGGAGAGAGAGAGAGGGGAGGGAGAGTGGGGAGGGGAAGAACACAGTATGTTGGTTGGTGAGAGAGGCAGGAGAGGCGAGTGAAAGACGGAGAGAAAGAGAGAGAGAATATGTGGGAAGAAAAGGTGAGTGAGAAAATGAGGAGATTGAGAGAATGTCAGATGGTAAGAGAGGTAGGAGGTAAGGGAGAGGGAGGGGGGAGAGGGGGAGGAGGGGAGAGAGGGAGAGGGGGGGAGAAGGGGAGGGGGGGAGAGAGGGAGAGAGGGGGAGGGAGAGAGAGAGAGGAGAGAGGGGGAGGGAGAGAGAGCGGGCATTGGCCCAGCATTGTTGCCTGTGTGTAGAGGCAGGCAGCCCAAAAAAATCAGTGTCACCCTGTTGCTTAGAGACAGATGGTCCCTCCCCACCCGCATGGGGCCAATTAAGCCCTTTGAATTGAATTTAATTGATTTTAATTGAATTGAATTGATTTTAATTGAATTGAATTGATTTTAATTGATGGAAAGGGAGGGGGGGCTCCAAGCTCAAGGGACCTTATAATGGAGATAGAAGAGGAGGAGGAGGAGGAGGATGAAGAAATTGGAGAGAGGGAAGGGCTTTGGGGGATAGGTAGGAGAGAGACCCACTAGAGAGAGAAAGAATGTCATCATTACCATAGTGGTATATTCTCTGGGGACAGTAGGTTATAGTGGGTCACAGCTGGGGAATTCTGTAGACGACAAAGGCGAACAGTGTAGGATTGTGTAAAGAGATGCGTTTGGTCCATCCTATTGAATACACCAAAGCAAAAGTCAAATATGTACAGTGAGGGGAAAAAAGTATTTGATCCCCTGCTGATTTTGTACGTTTGCCCACTGACAAAGACATGATCAGCCTATAATTGTAATGGTAGATTTATTTGAACAGTGAAAGACAGAATAACAAACAAAAAAATCCAGAAAAACGCATGTCAAAAATGTTATAAATTGATTTTCATTTTAATGAGGGAAATAAGTATTTGACCCCTCTGCAAAACATGACTTAGTACTTGGTGACAAAACCCTTGTTGGCAATCACAGAGGTCAGACGTTTCTTGTAGTTGGCCACCAGGTTTGCACACATCTCAGGACGGATTTTGTCCCACTCCTCTTTGCAGATCTTCTCCAAGTCATTAAGGTTTCGAGGCTGACGTTTGGCAACTCGAACCTTCAGCTCCCTCCACAGATTTTCTATGGTATTAAGGTCTGGAGACTGGCTAGGCCACTCCAGGACCTTAATGTGCTTCTTCTTGAGCCACTCCTTTGTTGCCTTGGCCGTGTGTTTTGGGTCATTTTCATGCTGGAATACCCATCCATGACCCATTTTCAATGCCCTGGCTGAGGGAAGGAGGTTCTCACCCAAGATTTGACGGTACATGGCCCCGTCTATCGTCCCTTTGATGCGGTGAAGTTGTCCTGTCCCCTTAGCAGAAAAACACCCCCAAAGCATAATGTTTCCACCTCCATGTTTGACAGTGGGGATGGTGTTCTTGGGGTCATAGGCAGCATTCCTCCTCCTCCAAACACGGCGAGTTGAGTTGATGCCAAAGAGCTCGATTTTGGTCTCATCTGACCACAACACTTTCACCCAGTTCTCCTCTGAATCATTCAGATGTTCATTGGCAAACTTCAGACGGGCCTGTATATGTGCTTTCTTGAGCAGGGGGACCTTGTGGGCGCTGCAGGATTTCAGTCCTTCACGGTGTAGTGTGTTACCAATTGTTTTCTTGGTGACTATGGTCCCAGCTGCCTTGAGATCATTGACAAGATCCTCCAGTGTAGTTCTGGGCTGATTCCTCACCGTTCTCATAATCATTGCAACTCCACGAGGTGAGATCTTGCATGGAGCCCCAGGCGGAGGGAGATTGACAGTTATTTTGTGTTTCTTCCATTTGCGAATAATCGCACCAACTGTTGTCACCTTCTCACCAAGCTGCTTGCCGATGGTCTTGTAGCCCATTCCAGCCTTGTGTAGGTCTACAATCTTGTCCCTGACATCCTTGGAGAGCTCTTTGGTCTTGGCCATGGTGGAGAGTTTGGAATCTGATTGATTGATTGCTTCTGTGGACAGGTGTCTTTTATACAGGTAACAAACTGAGATTAGGAGCACTCCCTTTAAGAGTGTGCTCCTAATCTCAGCTCGTTACCTGTATAAAAGACACCTGGGAGCCAGAAATCTTTCTGATTGAGAGGGGGTCAAATACTTATTTCCCTCATTAAAATGCAAATCAATTTATAACATTTTTGACATGCGTTTTTCTGGATTTTTTTGTTGTTATTCTGTCTCTCACTGTTCAAATAAACCTACCATTAAAATTATAGACTGATCATTTCTTTGTCAGTGGGCAAACTTACAAAATCATCAGGGGATCATATACTTTTTTCCCTCACTGTAGGTACTGCAAAGATACAGTATCATGACGGATCTATTTGGATGGAATCTTATATAAATCATACATTTATCTATCCTTGGATGGTAATCGGTAGTACAGTGCTGGCGCAAGCAAGCACTATTAAGTAGTGATGGATTATGTAGCTTTGCTAACGTGAGGTTGAAAATCCTTGAGGATATAGATTCTAGATCAAGCCCCGACATGACTGTTGATTTTCTTTTTCCTGTCTCATCCATGTTGTTTGCAGTAGACGCTTCTTCTGTGTACAGTATATACC
>NW_028161499.1:0-21180 GCF_964263955.1 Coregonus lavaretus | reverse complement strand
ACACAAGACTGATCTCAGTTAATTCATACTGTATGTTGTAGTCTGTCCAAGAGAGAAATCACACAAGACTGATCTCAGTTAATTCATACTGTATGTTGTAGTCTTTCCAAGAGAAATCACACAAGACTGACAGCCTGTGAGTTTATTAAAAGCATTCAGTGATTACATGGCAGTTTAGAGAGCAACAGGTCTTTATCTGTAAAGGGTAAATAACATAACATCAACATAATCTGCACTCACATCACAAATATGAAATAAACACTTCTCAACAATACCTTCGAGATCATTGATATATATTACCATATTTATTTACTTTAATTTGATTAATTGATTGATTTGCACACAGCATATTCACAATTTAATGTATATCAGACCTGAACTAAGTACTATACTTTCTCTGTAACCCACAGATCATAAGAGAATAACATCATTATCTCTATATACTACTAACAACATCATAACAATAATCTACATCCTAATCAATATCATAACATTTATAATCAATAACATCATTATCTCTATACTACTAACAACATAACAATAATCTACATCAGTCAATATCATAAAATGTATAATCAATAACATCATGAGAGGTAAACAACAGCAACAAAACAATCCCCAACAAACTAAAATGACTTGAGAAAAAAATGACCCTTTTATTCAGATGTTTCAAAATACAAAGTATGAACAGATGATTATAATAATACATGGACTAATAATGGAAACACTTCAAGATAAAGAATCTAAGAGAAACACTAAATAAGATAAAGACATAAAGACAAAAGCTAAAAGCAGAAATACATTCTGGAACACAAAACAGACGTAATTGAGCTACTCTCTAAAAATAATCAAAACCCCATGTTACCCAAAACCCCATGTTACCAAAACCCCATGTTACCAAAACCCCCATGTTACCAAAACCCAATGTTACCAAAACCCCATGTTACCCAAAACCCCATGTTACCAAAACCCCATGTTACCAAAACCCCATGCTACCCAAAACCCCATGTTACCAAAACCCCATGTTACCCAAACCCCATGTTACCCAAACCCCATGTTACCAAAACCCCATGTTACCCAAAACCCCATGTTACCAAAACCTCATGTTACCCAAAACCCCATGTTACCCAAACCCCACGGTACCCAAAACCCCACGCTACCCAAAACCCCATGTTACCAAAACCCCATGTTACCCAAAACCTCATGTTACCCAAAACCCCACGGTACCCAAAACCCCACGGTACCCAAAACCCCATGGTACCCAAAACCCCATGGTACCATGGTGGTACAAAACAAACAAAAATTAATAATGGTGGTTACAATCACTCCTTTTAGATTTCTTCCAAGGTTATAAAAAGATAAGAATTAGTTTAACTTGTGTTATTAAAATTAGAACCACTTAAGGTTTGTCACCACATTATAAACACCAGTCCACTGCTGACCATAGATTTAAAACACAACACTGACCTAAGATCAGCATGTAGGGTCAGCATCATTCTACTCCTACTCAGTCCCCTGGGCTGCTCTCTCCTCTCCCGGTCCAGCTTCAGCTCTGGAGCTCAGAGAGACCATCTCCATGGCATTGGCATCAACATAAAGATCCATGCTGCTCACCCTGTTCACTCTCTTCTGCCTCCTGGTGGTCTAGGGAGACACAGCACCAAGAGTCAGACATTTCAAATCAAATCAAATGTATTTGTCCCAGATTTGCAGGTGTTATCGAAGGTGCAGCGAAATGCTTGTATTTCTAGCTCCAACAGTGCAGTAACACCTAGCAACAAAATAAATAATCACATAATCCAGAAAAATACATTACATTAATAAATATCAGAATGAGCAGTGTCAGAGTCTGGAATATAAATATATATCATGTAAATATGTGTTCCTAATGTTTGGTATACTCAGTGTGTATATATACATATAATGGTGTGTAAAGACAGTATAGACAGTATGTGGATAGAAAAAGTGTGTACAGCAGTAGTTATATAGGATGAGCCATGACTAGAATACAGGATATACAGTGCTTTCGGAAAGTACTAAGACCCCTTGACTTGTTCCACATTTTGTTACGTTACAGCCTTATTCTAAAATGGATTAAATTGTTTTTTTTTCTTCATCAATCTACACACAATACCCCATAATAACAAAGCAAAAACTGATTTTTAGACATTTAGCAAATGTATTCAAATAAGAAACGGAAATATCACATTTACATAAGTATTCAGACCCTTTACTCAGTACTTTGTTGAAGCACCTTTGGCAGCGATTACAGCCTTGACTCTTCTTGGGTATGAAGCTACAAGTTTGGCAGACCTGTATTTGGGGAGTTTCTCCCATTCTTCTCTGCAGATCCTCTCAAGCTCTGTCAGGTTGGATGTGGAGCATCACTGCATAGCCATTTTCAGGTCTCTCCAGAGATGTTAGATCCGGTTCAAGACCAGGCCTGGCTGGGCCACTCAAGGACATTCAGAGACTTTCATGAAGGATCTCTGTACTTTGCTCTGTTCATCATCTTTCCCTCAATCCTCACTAGTCTCCCAGTCCCTGCCACTGAAAAACCTCCCCACAGCATGATACAGCCACCACCATGCTTCACCGTAGGGATGGTGCCAGATTTCCTCCAGACGTGACGCTTGGCATTCAGGCCAAAGAGTTCAATCTTGGTTTCATCAGACCAGAGAATCTTGATTCTCATGGTCTGGGTTCTTTAGGTGTCTTTTGGCAAACTCCAAACGGGCTGTCATGTGCCTTTTACTGAGGAGTGGCTTCCGTCTGGCCACTCTACCATAAAGGCCTGATTGGTGGAGTGCTGCAGAGTTGGTTGTCCTTCTGGAAGATACTCCCATCTCCGCAGAGGAACTCTGGAGCTCTGTCAGCGTGACCATCGGGTTCTTGGTCACCTCCCTGACCAAGGCCCTTCTCCCCCGATTGCTCAGTTTGGCCGGGCGACCAGCTCTAGGAAAAGTCTTGGTGGATCCAAACTTCCTGCATTTAAGAATGGAGGACACGGTGTTCTTGGGGACCTTCAATGCTGCAGAAATGTTTTGGTACCCTTCCCCAGATCTGTGCCTCTTGCCTCGACACAATCCTGTCTCGGAGCTCTACGACAATTCCTTCGACCTCATGGCTTGGTTTTTGCGCTGACATTCACTGTCAACTGTGGGACCTTATATAGACAGGTGTGTGCCTTTCCAAATCATGTCCAATAAATTGAATTTACCACAGGTGGACTCCAATAAAGTTGTAGAAACATCTCAAGGATGATCAATGGAAACAGGATGCACCTGAGCTCAATTTCGAGTCTCATAGCAAAGGGTCTGAATACTTATGTAAATAAGGTATTTCTTTTTTTTCCCTTTTCAATACATTTGCAAACATTTCTAAAAACCTGTTTTCACTGTCATTATGGGGTATTATTTGTAGATTGCTGAGGAAAAAAATAGGTTTAATCAATTTTAGAATAAGGCTGTAACGTGACAAAATGTGTACAAAATTCAAGGGCTCTGAATACTTCCTGACTGCACTGTACATATACAGTGGGTAAAACAGAATGTAAACATTATTAAAGGGACCAGTGTTCCATGACTATGTACATAGGGAAGCAGTCTCTAAGGTGCAGGGTTGAGTACCGGGTGGTAGCCAGCTAGTAACAGTCACTAAAGTTCAGGGCAGGGTACTGGGCGGAGGCCGGCTAGTGGTGACTGTTTAAGAGTCTGATGGCCTGGAGATAGAAGCTGTCGCAGTCTCTCTGTCCCAGTTTTAATGCACCTGTACTGTCTCCTCCTTGTAGATGGTAGTGGGGTGAACAGGCTGTGGCTCGGGTGGCTGACTTCCTTGATGATCTTCCTGGCTTTCCTGTGACACCGGGTGCTGTAGATGTCCTGGAGGGCAGGCAGTGTGCCCCTGGTGATGTGTTGGGCTGATCGCGCCACCCTCTGGAGAGCCCTGAGGATGCATTCTGTGCAGTTGCATACCAGGCGGTGATATAGCTCGACAAGATGCTCTCAGTGGTGCATCTGTAGAAGTTCATGAGGATCTTAGAGGCCAAACCGAATTTCTTCAGCCTCCTGAGGTTGAAGAGGTGCTGTTGCGCCTTCTTCACCACACTGTCTGTGTGAAGGGACCATTTCAGGTTGTCAGTGATGTGCACGCCAAGGAACTTGAAGCTTTTTCACCCTCTCCGCTGTGGCCCCGTTGATGTGGATGGGGGCGTGCTCCCTCTGCTGTCTCCTGAAGTCCACGATCAACTCCTTCATTTTGTTGACGTTGAGCAAGAGGTTATTTTCCTGGCACCACTCCGCCAGGGCTCTCACCTCCTCCCTGTAGGCTGATCGTTGTTGTTGTTAATCAGGCCTACCACTGTTGTGTCATCAGCAAACCTGATGATTGAGTTGGAGACGTGCGTGGCCACACAGTCATGGATGAACAGGGAGTACAGGAAGGGGCTGAGCATGCACCCCTATGGGCCCCCCGTGTTGAGGATCAGGGTGGCAGAGGTGTTGCTGCCTACCTTCACCACACGCGTCGGTGGCACTGTGTTATCCTCAATGCGGGAGAAGAAGGTGTTTATCTTGTCCGGGAGCAAGGCGTCGGTGTCCCATACGTGGCTAGCTTTCCCTTTATAATCTGGGATTGTCTGGAGTCCCTGCCACATACATCTCGTGTATGAGCTGTTGAATTGCTCATACTTTGTCCCTGTACTGTCGTTGTGCCTGTTTGATACACATCCATGTTCACAGTCACCTTGCCACTGGTGTCTCTCTCTCTCTTGCTCTCGCTCTCTCGCTCTCTCTCTCTCGCTCTCTCGCTCTGTCTCTTGTTCTCTCTCTCTCTGTGTCTCTCTCACTCGCTCTCTCTCTCTCTCACGCTCTCGCTCTCCCCCCCTCGTTCTCTCCCTCTCGTTCTCTCCCCCTCGTTCTCTCCCCCCCTCGTTCTCTCTCCCCCTCGTTCTCTCCCCCCCTCATTCTCTCCCCCTCGTTCTCTCCCTCTCGTTCTCTCCCCCCCTCGTTCTCTACCCCCCTCATTCTTTCCCTCTCGTTCTCTCCCCCTCATTCTCTCCCCCTCGTTCTCTCCCCCCCTCGTTCCCCCCCCCTCGTTCTCTCCCCCCCTCGTTCTCTCCCCCTCGTTCTCTCCCCCTCGTTCTCTCCCCCTCGTTCTCTCCCCCCCTCGTTCTCTCCCCCTCGTTCTCTCCCCCTCGTTCTCTCCCTCTCGTTCTCTCCCCCTCTCGTTCTCTCCCCCTCTTGCTCTCTCCCTCATTCTCTCTCTCGTTCTCGTTCTCTCATAAACAGTACAGTACTGAAGAACAAACCCAAGATAGTGCAACACAAGTCAAAGATACACATCTGGTTAATCACACACCTTAAACACAGATATAGACCAATGTAGAATCTGAACCCTGCTCAAAGACACAAACATTTAAATGACTTGTAACGTCTGAGTAAATGTCTTTACCTTGTAGTACAGGTAGAAGGTGGTGATGGCTGTCAGTAGGATAAGCAGCACTACAACGTGTCTGATGATGAAGGCTGGCAGAGGAGAGGCTGCAAACAGAAACACCTTTGATGAGGGGACTGATCATCATCACATAGATCTGTGGGAAATCTGTCAATGACAAAGTTATAAGTCTGGATCATGTTCAGTTACCTGTGACGGTGAGGGAGAGGAGCTCACTCTCAGAGGAGAAGTTATGAGAGAAAACATAATTGTCATAAACACAGCTGTAGTTTCCTTGGTGGGAGTCATCTGCAGCAGGGAAGAGGAAGGCAGCAGAGTGATTGACAGCTGGCTGGGTCTGGGTTCTGTTGGAGCCGGTGAACGTGAGGAGGAAGGAGCCTCCTGTGTACTGTGGCTGAGTGGAGCAGGTGATGGTGAAGCTGTAGCCCCATAACATCTCGGGCCCCTGGTGGCCCCTGGAGACCCCTCCCATTGAGTCAGTCAGGGAGATATCAGGCTGGACCAGGAGATCTGTAACAATAAAAGAGAACAAGAAAAACCTCTTCAACTAGTTTCCTATAGATATGACAATAACATCAGCATGTAACAATGCTAGCCACCCTCCCTCACAGGGCAACATGAGTAGTGGGCCTACAGTAACTGAGACAACATATGTTGATATCAGGCTGAAGCAGGACATCTGGAACAAGAGGAGAGAAAAAGAAAACGTAGCTCCTTGTTAGATTAATTTGGATTTTAAGAATAATGACTAAAGGATTTCACCCCAAATACAGTATAAATGTTAGAATTATCATGTAGTGTCAACCCACTAACAGAGGGGGCGGTACTAAACATTCAAGGGGGAAGGCGGAAACTGTTTAGAAATGTCACCTAAAGGTGGGAGGAGTCAATCCCAGGAGGTATAAAATCGTATGTTTGTGTCTTTGGCGCCAGAGCTCTCCATGAATAAATATACAGATAATTACTTGTGGATTGTGGACCTTGAATCATTGATGATTAAAACCAGAGCCTTACAACCTCTGGTAATGATTCAAGCTTAGGTTGAATTAGAGATAGAAATTCACATGACAGATTGGTCCTTCTGAGCGGAGCTTAATACATCTTTATCGTTCTAAGAACACCGAAACCCGTGCACGGGCGGGTGATAGCATCCGTAAAAGAGTCCTGGCCTTCGACGTTAAGGTTATAAACAGGCCGGTGATTACTCTTTATAAACGATAAAGACGTTAACAAGTTTGAAAAACCATTTAAATCCAGACTGCAAGGAAAAGGTCAGTAATTTTATTCATGGATTTTGGTGAAATGATTTGAACTTGTATAAGAATAGGAATTCTTGTAAAGGGCAGACAGGTTACCAAAATCTCAAAGGAGGTAATAATTATTACGACTGGGGAGGGTCCGAAAGTGACCCTAAGTAAATAGCTATTACAAAAATAAACTAGTCCGAAATGACATGGAGTGAATCGCAATCACAAATGTAAACTAGTTAATATTGTCATTGTACGAATTGCAGTGTAACAGTATAAACAGGGAGATAATTATCATTGTGTGAGATAGATGAGTCGGGAGTAGCGTATACAACTGGGGATTTGTTAGAACTTTGCAAAATAAGTTTAGCAAATGATTGTATAAGGTTGTATATGTGTGAGACTTAATCCATCGGGAGACGTGATAATTATTTCAAGGAGGAAAAAATAAGTTGCGTGAGAAAAAATGGGTAACTTACTCTTTTCATGAAACCAGAGTTTTAAATAAAAACTCTGGGTTAGGGGTTAAATACTTTTAAATGGTTAATTACCAAAGCAGATCATACATTGGCTCAAGAGGCGCACTAAGATATTAGCTCCTACGAAAATAATTTGGGATTGAATTAATTAATAAAATAAAAATAAAATAAAAAGGGGGGGGGATTTCTTATTTTTCCACGATGGGAAAGACATCTTCTAAAGAAGTCCGAGAATTAACGGGGGATGAAAGATATATGTTAGGAAGAGATCGAAGAAATATGTTTTATGGATCCATTAGGGAGAAGAGGTATGAATTTATTGGGCATCTCGAAGTAAAAAAGTTAGCATTTGAAAAAACAGCGAAAGGAGGGGCTAGAGACAGCGAGTGTTTTTTTTAAGCGCGAAAGTGCTTTAACGGTAACAAAGGAAAATATTTGAAAAAATGATTATTGTCAATTAAGAATTGGCTAAAAACACCACAAAGCGATTATTTGAGAGGTACCTATAAAGTCCAACGATGCATATGTATGAACTTTCGCACTCAAACGTAGACGTACGTAATGAGTGAGAAAGTAGAGAATATTTACATTTGCATTTTTGGTCATTTGGCAGACGCTCTGGTCCGGAGCGACTTGCAAAACCAATAGAGGTTTGCATTGAACTATTCTGTTGTGTTGGGCATTTGAATGGCATAAGGTGAAATATGTGTGTATGAGGGAATTCAACGGCGGGTATGAATGATAACCGGATACTACTTAGTATTTGGTTGGTTAAATGCTGAATAAAAGATTTGAGGCGTGGTTATGGGGTAACTAGGAAGACGCACTTATTCAATAGGGAATGGGTGGAGAGAGAGAGTTTTTACATGTATTAAAAGTTGCATAAGATAGGTCTATGAAAATATGTTACAAGTACGAATGACATTATGGAATGTCATCCTTAAATGTATGCTTATCAACGATATCAAGTGTTTGTTGTATTGATTAGGGCCGAATCAGAGAGAACAGTTGAAGAAATTGGATGGCGAACTGAAGTAGCGATAGAGCTGTGAGGGTTGAGTTGAGGACAAGGAGAATGATTTGTGGCTCTGGTTGGCGGGAAAAAGGAGAGGCAGAGACAGACTTAGAGAGACAGAGGAAGTTAGAGAGGGGGAGAATAAAATAAATAGAGAGAAGGAAACTGTTTAGGTTTGAAAAACAAGCAGGCTGAGAGACAGAGACAGCAGTTTCTGGAGCTTGAAAAGCAGAAACTAACAGAGTAAGAAAAGGAACAGACGAGAGCAGAGTATTTAATGGCCACTAGGGGAAATAGCTGGTAGAGGTAGAACTCCAGAATAGAAGGGGAGAGAGATTTTACTAGGGGGTGAATCAAATAATTGATAATGGATCATTTGAAATGAGATCACATGTAGCAGATTTAGAGTAATCAATTAAATAATCATTGTATACTCGAGGAATTTTGAGGGATTTTATGGATTAGTTATAAGGCATTAGATTGATACAAACATTATTCATGGGTTAGGACAGGGGATATCTGTATCATGTTTTGTGTGTACTACCATCTGTAGATTACGGATGGTAATTGAAGGTTAACAAAATGTATAACCAGGAGAAAGAGATTAGCTTATCTCATTGGAATATTGCTCAGGGCAAGGGGGAGCAGTAGTTTAGGTCATAAGAGGGAGCTACCAAATTAAGTTGAGCCTAACTATCTTTGATTGTTATTTTTCAATTGGGTTTTTCAAATAAAAAAACCCCACCCAGCATGATGTTTATAAAGGGTTGTTATGTTGAATTTAGGGGATTTTCAACAGTTCATAGGTGGTGTTTACTATGCTGTAGGATGGAACGGTTTGTTGGGGGATATTTGAACCTAAATTAATGGAATAAGCTGCAGTAATCAGAGGAATGTACAATCTAAGGCGAGACAACTATTGCCTAGATCATTGATTTAGCAATAGGATCAGGTAGATAAGGACTAGAGAGAAAAAAAAATTAGATGAAGAATGATGAGCTTTTTGGTAAGGATAGACTGCTGTAAAGCTTGGGTACTCCATTATGTACTGCATACGGGTAAATTAAGTGATCTTATCTATGGGAAGGCAATGGCAGCCCATGGTAAAATCATTTGGAACTCTGAGGAGGAAGAACAGTTTATGTTGTTGCTCTCTTCCCAAACAGTCTTAGCTTTTTATACATATATCAGGGATGTTACCCAAATGGTAGAGAGTAAAGAGGGATATGACATTGGTCGTGATTTAAAGATGATGTTTTTTTTTTGGTGGGCTATTAGAGATAACTAGGTTAATCATGAACATAGAGGTTTTTATTCTTTGTTGCTAGGCAGAACACTTAGGTGACCTAAATATGGACTTGTCATGTCCAACAATCAGTCTTCAGGTCAAGCCCGGGAGAGCCGGGGTAGAACAGAGTTTGAACTAAACATAAGTGTTTTTACAAGATAAGAGATTGTTTGATTGGATTACTAATTGATTCTGAACTGAATGAAAGTCGAATTTAGCCGCCATAAAGACAAAGGAAGTGGGAGGAGCAATAAAGAAGCAAAAGACAATCTCAAAAATGAAAGGCATGGCAATTGGTTGATAAATTACCTAAGAGAATGTTTAGGAAGGTGGTAAAAATTGACACATAAGCAGAACTATGTGTCAAGAGGGGGGAAGAGGCTAATTGTAGGATGAAATAATATACGAAGGAGAGGACAAAATACTTTTTAAAAAAAAACATTTTTTTAGATACAGTCTAAAAAGAGAATGCAGTCAGAAATTGTTACATTAATCTGAACATATGTGAAGATAGTTTATTAACCACACCCGTATGTCAGAGGTTTTGTGCCCCACAGGTGAACTAAAGGAGAAGGTGACCCACTATCTAACCAGGTGACTGGTGAGCATCCAGTCACTAGAAGGAAAACTGGAAGCAGGCCTGTTGGGAAGGGCCCTATCAGGTTATGTTGGTAACCACCTTGGCCATTAGAATAGCAGAGAGAGGAACCTGGGTCCATGTTACCCACTGCAAGAAGGTAAGACCACATACAAGCACCGCTTAGCACACGCAGAGTTGACGAGCGGAACTGCGCCACAGGGTGCGGGGGTCATCTCTGTCAACGAAGATCTCCTACCCAGACCTATCATCACTGTAGTGTGTTCCTAGGGTGTGAGTATGGGGTGGTACCGAGCAGAAGGACTCAAGACAGGAGAGGGTTGGCGGTTTTTGGGAATATGGGTGACCCTTAGCTGCATCATAGTCTCGACAATAGTCGTGGTAGGTCAAGATCCACCACCACCTCGCACCAATTACGCTATGGCCTTACCATTATTAAGAAATAAAAGGGAAGCGACCCGACATACTGACCATCAAGGGTGAGTGATCTACAAAATAGGAGTCAGAGAGGGGTGGGGAGTAAGATTCAAAATTAGGAATCTTATCAGAGCGGATAAGCAAGCAACATGGGATTATAAGATCCCGTTGTATTTATGTTCAGCTCCCTCGGCAGATTGTTCCTGGGCTCAGGTATTTAGATATACTGGGGGACGGAGATATGAGACGGGGGGGGGGGGCTGGACGTCCAGATGGAGGATAAGAAGGTATAACGACATCCCCACGGAGATGGTAGTAACGATAGTAAAAGTCACTAAAGAGGACATGAAAAGAACTTACTGGGCTTGCGCGGACGTATACGGACGGGATACTTGTCTAAGATTATATTTGATGGAGTCAAAAGATATAGAGGGAGCAGGTACTGTCATTAATCCACTAACAGCAAGAGACCGAGTAAATCAGTCAAGGGATGACGGAGTCAATTTGACTAACCCGTCCACTATGAAAGATTTTCTCCTCCAAGAATGGAACAATGGGGAAGTGGAGGGGGTCCCTGATGAGAATCTCTGGTTAAAGTGGATGAAATACACCGCTAGGGCCTTGGGGGAGACCAATTGTTATGCATGCTCCATTGGGCGACCGACAATGTTGACCGCCCCAATGCCAAAGGCAATGTTTCCCTGTGTATTAGACCTGGGGTCCAATCAAAAAGAGCCAAATTGCACAGGGATTGGGCTGGCAAAATTGACATACTGGGCCAGCCCACCTAGATTGACTTTAACTCCTGGCGAATACCAGTGTTACAGACATAGAAATGGCACCCGTAACTTGGGGGATTTTGATGGCTGTAAGGAGATAATTAATGTGACTGATTTAGATAAGGAAGGGAGGAAAAAAAATTAGGAGCCTAACCATCCCTCTGACTGATGTGTGGTGGGCATGCACTAACAAAGGGAGCATTCGGCAGACATTACCAGAGGGATGGGCGGGTACTTGTGCACCAGTATTGTTGGTCCAACCTGTAAGAATTGGTCATCAAAGACCAGTGACAGGAAGAATAATTAGGAGAAAAAGAAATATAAGTCAGGAAGGAAATAGCCCAATTTGGATAGATGGTATAGGCATCCCCAGGGGTGTTCCAGACGAATACAAAGCTATGAATCAAATATGGGAGAGTTTTACTACAAAAATTTTCTGGTGGGTGACAATAAACAAAAATATGGATTGGATAAATTATATCTATTACAACCAACAACGATTTATTGACCAGACTAGAGATGCAGTGAAGGGGATCTCTGAGCGATTATCCGCCATCCCGCTCATAACTTAGTAGAGGTTGGTTCTAGATCAGGCAGAAAGGGCCGGTGTCTATAGAAAGATAAGCCATTGTTGCACATTTATCCCTAACAACACCACACTGGATGGGACAGTCACCAGAGCTCTTACAGAATTAACTGCACTAAGTGAAGGATGAACTGAACTCAGAAGTTAGTACATTGTGGATAGGGTGGTTTGATGAAATATTTGGTAAATGGAAAACCCTAGCAGCCACCATCTTAGTTGCGGTCAGTGTTTGTATGGGTATTCTTGTATTATGTGGTTGTTGTCTTGTTCCCTGTGTCCGAGGATTGGTGAGTTAGGCGTTGGTGAAATGCAGTATCTAAACAATGATGAGAGATGGACTGACTCCGGACTCTGACCAGGGGAATGTGAAACACGATCCTCCAGGCTTGGTGGATGACGAGGATTTGGACCCTGAAAGACCGCAATTGGATGAAATGTTTATTAGTTCTGATGTGATCTCTGAGATTAATCATGCTTGTAAAATACATTTATCCTGAATGTGGGAATATTTAGTCAAAGGGGTGGATTGTTAGATTAATTTGGATTTTAAGAATAATGACTAAAGGATTTCACCCCAAATACAGTATAAATGTTAGAATTATCATGTAGTGTCAACCCACTAACAGAGGGGGCGGTACTAAACATTTAAGGGTGAAGGGGGAGGCGGAAACTGTTTAGAAAAATCACCTAAAGGTGGGAGGAGTCAAGTTTAGGAGGTATAAAATCGTATGTTTGTGTCTTTGGCGCCAGAGCTCTCCATGAATAAACATACAAAAAATCCTTCTTTGTGGTTATGGACCTTGAATCATTGATGATTAAAACCAGAGCCTTACAACCTCTGGTAATGATTCAAGCTTAGGTTGAATTAGAGATAGAAATTCACATGACACTCGCTCTCTCTCTCTCAGCAGGTAACAGGAGAATGATGACATACTGTCACAGCTCAGCCTCCTCTTCCTCTTCCTCCTCCTAGGAACCAGTCTAACCAAAAAAACAACCAAAATACAACCTAATGAAAACTAACAGCCTATCAACAAGGATCTATGTTCAACCAACCTGACATTCAGCCAACAAGCCAATGACTAAACAACTAGGCCCAACATTCAACCAACCAACCAATGTTCGACCAACCAAGAAATAACCAATAGACAACCAACCTGACATTTAATTAACTACTATCCAACCAACCTGACATTTAATTAACTACTATCCAACCAACAGACATCAGTCTCACTCTGAAAGTCCCCCTCTTTCAGTCAATCATAAAACAACTACCTGGACCACAACTTTGTGCTCAATGGAGACAACGGTTGTTCTTCAATAAACCAAAAGCTCCTACAGCCGTCTTGTTGCAGTGTGTGAGTTAAACACAGGGTCCCTTTAGGCCTCAACACATCCTTATACTACACATGTACTGGAGTGGACACTCCCTAGCAAGATCATGTTTTGAATACCACCGGAGTTCTGAACACACACACACACACTTACAGAATTGGAGTGTAGCTATGCACCTGTCCCTTTCTCTGTCATCAACCAAAGCCAGAGAAGGAGTGTGTGTGTGTGTGTGTGTGTGTGTGTGTGTGTGTGTGTGTGTGTGTGTGAGTGTGTGTGTGTGTGTGTGTGTGTGTGTGTGTGTGAGAGAGAGAGAGAGAGAGAGAGAGAGAGAGAGAGAGAGAGAGAGAGAGAGAGAGAGAGAGAGAGAGAGAGAGAGAGAGAGAGAGAGAGAGAGAGAGAGAGAGAGAGAGAGAGAGAGAGAGAGAGAGAGCACAGTCTGCTGGAATGGGCATTTGAGTGAGACAGAGCTGGTACACATGCACACAAACACACACACACACACTTCTTCCTGTTCCTCTGTTAGTAGTGGAACACTTCCCCCTGTTCCTCTGTTAGTAGAGAGAGAGAGAGAGAGAGAGAGAGAGAGAGAGAGAGAGAGAGAGAGAGAGAGAGAGAGAGAGAGAGAGAGAGAGAGAGAGAGAGAGAGTGAAAAACCACAGTGTGCAATCACAGCTGCAAGATGTGTGACCTGTTGCCACAAGAAAAGGTCAACCAGTGAAGAACAAACACCATTGTAAATACAACCCATATTATGTTTATTTATTTTCCCATTTGTACTTTAACTATTTGCACATTGTTACAACACTGTATATATACATAATATGACATTTGAAATGCCTTTATTCTTTTGGAACTTCTGAGTGTAATGTTTACTGTTAATATTTATTGTTTATTTCACTTTTGTTTACTATCTACTTCACTTGCTTTGGCAATGTTAACACACATTTCCCATGCCAATAAAGCCCTTAAATTTTTATTGAAATTAGAGAGAGAGAGAGAGATAGAGAGAGAGAGAGAGAGAGAGAGAACAGTCTGCTGGAATGGGCATTTGAGTGAGACAGAGCTGGTACACATGCACACAAACACACACACACACACACTTCCCCCTGTTCCTCTGTTAGTAGTGGAACACACTTCCCCCTGTTCCTCTGTTAGTAGTGGAACACACTTCCCCCTGTTCCTCTGTTAGTAGTGGAACACACTTCCCCTTGTTCCTCTGTTAGTAGTGGAACACACTTCCCCAAAAAACGTGCTGCCTGCCTGGTTTGCTTAATATACGGAATTTGAAATAAATTATATACTTTTTTTCTTGATCATTAAGTATATTTAAAACCAAATGTTTTACTGGGTGACTTTCACTTTTACTTGAGTCATTTTCTATTAAGGTATCTTTACTTTTACTCAAGTATGACAGTTGGTTACTTTTTCTACACTGCTTCCATCCAGCTATCTACTATCATTATCATATGTGTGAAAAACTTGGTTGGAAATCACACAAGACTGATCTCAGTTAATTCATACTGAATGTTGTAGTCCGTCCAAGAGAGAAATCACACAAGACTGATCTCAGTTAATTCATACTGTATGTTGTAGTCTGTCTAAGAGAGAAATCACACAAGACTGACAGCCTGTGAGTTTATTAAAAGCATTCAGTGATTACATGGCAGTTTAGAGAGCAACAGGTCTTTATCTGGAAAGGGTAAATAACATAACATCAACATAATCTGCACTCACATCACAAATATGAAATAAAGACTTCTCAACAATACCTTTGAGATCATTTATATATATTACCATTTTTATTTACTTTAATTTGATTAATTGATTGATTTGCACACAGCATATTCACAATTTAATGTATATCAGACCTGAACTAAGTACTATACTTTCTCTGTAACCCACAGATCATAAGAGAATAACACAAATATCTCTATATAGTACAAACATCATAACAATAATCTACATAATAATCAATACCATAATATTTATAATCAATAACATCATTATCTCTATACTACTAACAACATAACAATAATCTACATCAGTCAATATCATAAAATGTATAATCAATAACATCATGAGAGGTAAACAACAGCAACAAAACAAACCCCAACAAACTAAAATGACCCCTTTATTCAGATGTTTCAAAATACAAAGAATGAACAGATGATTATAATAATACATGGACTAATAATGGAAACACTTCAAGATAAAGAATCTAAGAGAAACACTAAATAAGATAAAGACATAAAGACAAAAGCTAAAAGCAGCAATACATTCTGGAACACAAAACAGACGTAATTGAGCTACTCTCTAAAAATAATCAAAACCCCATGTTACCATAACCCAATGTTACCCAAAACCCCATGTTACCCAAAACCCCATGTTACCCAAAACCCCATGTTACCAAAACCCCATGTTACCAAAACCCCATGTTACCAAAACCCCATGTTACCCAAAACCCCATGTTACCCAAAACCCCATGTTACCCAAAACCCCATGTTACCCAAAACCCCATGTTACCAAACCCCCATGTTACCCAAAACCCCACGGTACCCAAACCCCCACGGTACCCAAACCCCCACGGTACCCAAACCCCCACGGTACCCAAAACCCCATGCTACCCAAAACCCCATGTTACCCAAAACCCCATGTTACCCAAACCCCATGTTACCAAAACCCCATGTTACCAAAACCCCATGGTACCATGGTGGTACAAAACAAACAAAAATTAATAATGGTGGTTACAATCACTCCTTTTAGATTTCTTCCAAGGTTCTAGAAAGATAAACTAATTCTGAACTTGTGTTATTAAAATTAGAACCACTTAAGGTTTGTCACCACATTTTAAACACCAGTCCACTGCTGACCATAGATTTAAAACACAAAACTGACCTAAGATCAGCATGTAGGGTCAGCATCATTCTACTCCTACTCAGTCCCCTGGGCTGCTCTCTCCTCTCCCGGTCCAGCTTCAGCTCTGGAGCTCAGAGAGACCATCTCCATGGCATTGGCATCAACATAAAGATCCATGCTGCTCACCCTGTTCCCTCTCTTCTGCCTCCTGGTGGTCTAGGGAGACACAGCACCAAGAGTGAGTGAGTCAGTCAGTCATGGACTAATAATGGAAACACTTCAAGATAAAGAATCTAAGAGAAACACTAAATAAGATAAAGACATAAAGACAAAAGCTAAAAGCAGCAATACATTCTGGAACACAAAACAAACGTAATTGAGCTACTCTCTAAAAATAATGAAAGCCCCATGTTACCAAAACCCCATGTTACCCAAAACCCCATGTTACCAAAACCCCATGTTACCAAAACCCCATGTTACCAAAACCCCATGTTACCCAAAACCCCATGTTACCAAAACCCCATGTTTCCATGGTTGCAAAAAAACAAACTAAAAGGAATCATGGTGGTTGCTGTCACTCTTTTTAGATGTCTTCCAAGGTTCTAGAAAGATAAACTAATTCTGAACTTTTCAGCTATTATTAAAATCCCAGTCTCTCGTTCTCTCTCTGTGTGTGTGTGTGTGTCTCTGTGTCTCGTTCTCTGCGCGCCTCTCATTCTCTGCGCGCCTCTCATTCTCATCTGGTAAATTTTTTTTTTTTTTACATTTTACGTCATTTAGCAGACGCTCTTACAGCTAGTGAGTACATACATAATTTTTTATACTGGCCCCCCATGGGAATCAAACCCACAACCCTGGCGTTGCAAACGCCATAGTCTACCAATTGAGCTACATCCCTGCCGGTCATTCCCTCCCCTACCCTGGACGACGCTGAGCCAATTGTTTTTTATTATTTTTATTTTTTTATGTCATTTTAGCAGACGCTCTTATCCAGAGCGACTTACAGGAACAATTAGGGTTAAGTGCCTTGCTCAAGGGCACATCAACAGATTCTTCACCTAGTCGGCTCGGGGATTAGAACCAGCGACCTTTCAGTTACTGGCACAACGCTCTTAACCACTAAGCTACCTGCCGCCCCGTAATTGTGCGCCGCCCCATGGGTCTCCCGGTCGCGGCCGGCTACGACAGAGCCTGGATTCGAACCAGGATCTCTAGTGGCACAGCTAGCACTGCGATGCAGTGCCTTAGACCACTGCGCCACTCGGGAGCCGAGTTAATCACACACCTTAAACACAGATATAGACCAATGTAGAATCTGAACCCTGCTCATAGACACAAACATTTAAATGACTTGTAACATCTGAGTAAATGTCTTTACCTTGTAGTACAGGTAGATGGTGGTGATGGCTGTCAGTAGGATCAGCAGCACTACAACGTGTCTGATGATGAAGGCTGGCAGAGGAGAGGCTGCAAACAGAAACACCTTTAATAAGGGGACTGGTCATCATCACAGAGGAGAGAACAAGAAAACGTAGCTCCTCAACTACTTTCCTCATTTAGATATGACAATAACATGACATGTGACAGTGGTAGTGAGTAGAGACGTTCACTGAGATAACACTCAAATACAAAAGCATTCTGGGATATTTAAGTTGTATTTGATTCCTACTTGACTGAGTGATCTGTTTTGCAAAGCAGACTTACAAGCTAAACAGTCATTGTGAGAGGTGCAGAGGAAGTTGTATGAATGAAGGAAATCAGTTGAATATAATTATAATATCTTGATATTACCTGAGCAGATCACTGTGACTACAGGAAAGAGATCATTTGCTCTCCAACACTCCCTCAGTGAAGGCTCAGACCCAGAACAGTAAACTCTAATCCCTCTAGTGGTGTTTCCAGGTAGAACTGAAACAGTGGAGCCACAACCCAGCTGTCTACACACTACTGCAGCTATTGCCTCCTTGTTCCTGCCATCAGCTCCCACAGTCCTCCACTCTCCCTGGTCGTACCGCTCCACTCCACCAGCACAGCGACTGCCTCCTCCCACCAGCCTCACATCATCAGGCTCTGAGAAAAGAAGAGAGAGAGACAGTAATCTTACTATTTTCTCACTAAAACACATCTACAGTGGGCTCCAAAATTACTGGCACCCCTGACTGCACCAACAATACTTTTAAAAATATAAACAATACTGTACTTTATTCATGTTTCAAAGGAACCAACCAAAATCATACAATTATTTAATACAAAATAAATGTCACCAAAATCAAGGTTTCATAATTATTGGCACTCCTCATTTAGTACTTAGTGCAACCACCTCTGGCAAGGATACAGTGGGGAAAAAAAGTATTTAGTCAGCCACCAATTGTGCAAGTTCTCCCACTTAAAAAGATGAGAGAGGCCTGTAATTTTCATCATAGGTACACGTCAACTATGACAGACAAAATGAGGAAAGAAAATCCAGAAAATCACATTGTAGGATTTTTCATTAATTTATTTGCTAATTATGGTGGAAAATAAGTATTTGGTCACCTACAAACAAGCAAGATTTCTGGCTCTCACAGACCTGTAACTTCTTCTTTAAGAGGCTTCTCTGTCCTCGTTACCTGTATTAATGGCACCTGTTTGAACTTGTTATCAGTATAAAAGACACCTGTCCACAACCTCAAACAGTCACACTCCAAACTCCACTATGGCCAAGACCAAAGAGCTGTCAAAGGACACCAGAAACACAATTGTAGACCTGCACCAGGCTGGGAAGACTGAATCTGCAATAGGTAAGCAGCTTGGTTTGAAGAAATCAACTGTGGGAGCAATTATTAGGAAATGGAAGACATACAAGACCACTGATAATCTCCCTCGATCTGGGGCTCCACGCAAGATCTCACCCCGTGGGGTCAAAATGATCACAAGAACGGTGAGCAAAACTCTCAGAACCACACGGGGGGACCTAGTGAATGACCTGCAGAGAGCTGGGACCAAAGTAACAAAGCCTACCATCAGTAACACACTACGCCGCCAGGGACTCAGTCTTTTCCTGTAATGTTTGACAAGGTTAAGGAACACATTTGGAGGGATTTTGGACCATTCCTCTATGCAGAACATTTCAAGATCCTTCACATTCTTGGGTTTGCGCTTATCAACTGCTCTCTTCAACTGAGCCCACAGATTTGATTGGATTGAGGTCCGGCGCCTGAGATGGCCATTGCAGAACATAGATTTTTTTTGTCACAGAACCATTTCTGTGTGGATCTTGAGGTATGTTTTGGGTCATTGTCTTGTTGGAAAGTCCACCTACCGCCAAGACCCAGCCTTCTGGCAGAGAAAACCAGATTGTCAGCCGAAATACCCTGATACTTGGTGGAATTCATTATGCCATCAATCTTAACCAGTGCCCCTGGACCTCTGGAATTAAAACAGCCCCAAAACATCACTGACCCACCACCATATTTCACTGTGGGTATGAGGTGCCTCTCCTTGTATGCATCTCTGTTTCGACGCCAAACATGTCGATGCTGTATCTGACCAAAACGTTCAATTTTGGTCTCATCTGACCAGAGCACCTTCTTCCAGTCATAATGTAAATGACGTTTGGCAAACTCCAAGCGCTTGCATCTGTGTCTTGGGGTCAGAAAGTGCTTTCTTCTGGCAAACCTTCCAAAGAGCCTGTGGTTGTGGAGGTGGCGTCTGATGGTGCTTTTTGAAACCTGGTGACCCCAAGACGCCACCAAGGCCTACAATTCTTTCACAGTGATTCTTGGGGATTTTGTTGCTTCTCTCACCATCCTCCTCCCTATCCTGGGGGGCAAAATGCATGTGCGTCCTCTACCCGTGAGGTTTTCATCTGTTCCATAACTTTAAAAAATATATATAATTGCCCTGACAGTGCTCAGTGGTATATTCAATCGTTTGTGGATCTTCTTGTAGCCATTACCAGATTTATGAAGGTCTACGACCATCTGTCTCTTTTGAACTGCCAGTTTGTTTGTTTTCTTCATGGAGTTGGATGACAAAAGGATAATGTATGTGTGTTACCTCATTTTTATACACTAGTGAAACAGGAAGTGATGTAATGGCTCAATATAGTTCCTTAAAAATTAGATAAACTAAAATAAGTGGAATTTAATTCCTGGTCTAATTGTGGTAGATATTATTTACAATAATCTTTAAGGGTGCCATTAATTGTGAAAACCTTGATTTGGAGGATATTGATTTTTAATTAAATCAATAAATAATTTTAGTGGGTTCCATTGGAACATTAATATAGTACAGTATTTCTCACATGTTGGTATTTTCAGTTTCTCTCTATAATTCTAGTGTTTATATTTTTGTAAGTATTGTTTGTGCATTGCCAGACAGGGGTGCCAGTAATTTTGGAGCCCACTATATATTGCCTCTCATATTCTTCACTCCAGGTGAGAAACAATGTTGATTGAGTGACAAACTGTTTCTTACCTGAGCAGGTGAGTCCAACAGCATTACCAGGTAGGCAGGTGTTGTTTTTTCTGTCTGAGGTGTCACAGTCCAGGAGAAGGGACTCATTGCCTTTACACTGGAACTCTTTATCCCAGGTCTGACCCTCACCTTCTCCATAGAGCCCCCCCTGTAGAGCTGCAGGAGCCCCACAGCCAAGCTCCCCACAGACTACCTCTGCATCCTGCTGGTCAAAGTCAGCTTCACACACCGAGGTCCAGGACTGATTGGACTTCACCTCCAGTCTCCCAGAGCAGACACCAGCTCCATCCACAAGCTGCACAGACTCTGGAGGAAAATAGTTGGTTGAACATTCAATCCGTTTTGTTGATGACACTGTCAAGGACTAAACACAAATATGTTGGATAAAAGATTGTAGGTTGCTATGTTTGATACTGTAAGAGGTAGAAATGGGTTCTTAGTCACTCAGGACAGGGTTGGGAATAATGCAGGCAGGAGACAGGAATAAGTTCACTTCACTTTATAGAAAATAAACAGCTGGACATCCATCAGGCAGCTTCACTTCAGTAACATCTGAACTACAATGATCTGCCCATGCACATCTCCCATAAACCAATATGACAAACACAAATATAATGTTTAAATACATCTAACATCTCCCCCTCTCTTTAAATGAAATGGAAAACACA
>NW_028161500.1:0-38979 GCF_964263955.1 Coregonus lavaretus | reverse complement strand
GTACCCATTCAGTTAACCCTCCGGTGACCCAGTGTTGAATCTCATCCACACTTCCATGTCTGATGAGACAGTCCTTTTATTTTGTATTTTACCCCCTTTTTCTCCCAAATTTCGTGACATCCAATTGCGATCAGTCTCATCGCTGCAACTCCCCAACGGGCTGGGAGAGGCAACGGTCGAGTCATGCGTCCTCTAAAACATGACCCGCCAAACCGTGCTTCTTAACACCGGCCCGCTTGACCCTGAAGCCAGCTGCATCATGTGTAGGAGGAAACAAAAAACAAACAAAAAACACAGTTCAACTGACAACCGCAGTTAGCCTGCAGGCACCCAGCCCGCCACAAGGAGTCGCTAAAGCGCGATGAGCCAAGTAAGCCCCCCCTCCCCGGCCAAACCCCTAACCCAGACAATGCTGGGCCAATTGTGCGCTGCCCTATGGGACTCACGGTCACGGACGGTTGTGACACAGCCTGGGATCGAACCCGGGTCTGTAGTGACTCCTCAAGCACTGCGATGCAGTGCCTTAGACCACTGCGCCACTCGGGAGGCCCGATGAGCCAGTCTTTTAAATGAAACAGTTCAAGACGCAAGAAATCCTGGAATAGTACAATGAAGTGAAGTGACGGAAATAAAGGTGAAAAAGCGTCTTGGGACTTACCTATTACCCAGAATGCACCACAGGAGGTCAGGAGGTCACAGCAGAACAGGAAGGAGAAGGGGAGGGAGAGAAGAGAATAAAAAAACATTAGATCGTCGCAACTGAAAAAGGCACAGGTCAACATTCCACTGGACAGAGTCAATAAGAGAGACTCAACTGGTTTCACTTGTTCCAGTAACAAATAGAAAAGGTGGAAGCTTCTCTACTACGCTGACTGACTGCTCACACCTAGCCAGACCACTGACATCTTCAGACATTGAAAAGTTGGGGCCAAGAAGGAAAGGGGAGGGAGTGAATTAGGACATGCTGTCACATTCTGTGCTGTGAAGTAGTGAGCTAACGACCGCCATAGAAAGAAAGACTGCTAACAGGGGGTTAAGACACTGGAAGACAGGATGTGTTCTTCAGATGAAAGGAAGGAGAAGAGGAGAGGAAACCATTTTAGACTATTGAGCTGTAGGTCTACCCTCTGACTGACTCCAGCTAGTATTCTTTCTTTACTACGTCTACCCCTACTGTCTCTCTCTCTGACTGTCTCTCCTTCTGACTGTCTCCCTCCCTCTCTCTCTCTCTCTCTCTCTCTCTCTCTCTCCTTCTGACTCTCTCTCTCTCTCTCTCTCTCCTTCTGACTGCCTCTCTCTCTCCTTCTGACTCTCTCTCTCTCTCTCCTTCTGACTCTCTCTCTCTCTCTCTCTCCTTCTGACTCTCTCTCTCTCTCCTTCTGACTCTCTCTCTCTCCTTCTGACTCTCTCTCTCTCTCCTTCTGACTCTCTCTCTCTCTCCTTCTGACTGTCTCCCTCTCTCCTTCTGACTGTCTCCCTCTCTCCTGACTGTCTCCCTCTCTCCTGACTGTCTCCCTCTCTCCTGACTGTCTCCCTCTCTCTCTCCTGACTGTCTCCCTCTCTCTCTCCTGACTGTCTCCCTCCCTCTCTCTCTCCTGACTCTCTCTCTCTCCTTCTGACTCTCTCTCTCTCTCTCCTTCTGACTGTCTCTCTCTCCTTCTGACCGTCTCTCTCTCCTTCTGACCCGTCTGTCTCTCCTTCTGACCGTCTGTCTCTCCTTCTGACCGTCTGTCTCTCCTTCTGACTGTCTCTCCTTCTGACTGTCTCTCCTTCTGACTGTCTCCCTCTCTCTCTCCTGACTCTCTCTCTCTCCTGACTCTCTCTCCTGACTTTCTCTTTCTCTCCTTCTGACTGTCTCCCTCTCTCTCTCCTGACCTTCTCCCTCTCTCTCTCCCTCTCTCTCTCCTGCCTGACTGTCTCCCTCTCTCTCTCCTGCCTGACTGTCTCTCTCTCTCTCCTGACTGACTGTCTCTCTCTCTCTCTCTCTCCTGACTGACTGACTGTCTCTCTCTCTCTCTCCTGACTGACTGTCTCTCTCTCTCTCTCTCCTGACTGACTGACTGTCTCTCTCTCTCTCTCTCCTGACTGACTGACTGTCTCTCTCTCTCTCTCCTGACTGACTGACTGTCTCTCTCTCTCTCTCCTGACTGACTGACTCTCTCTCTCTCTCCTGACTGACTGACTGACTGACTCTCTCCTGACTGACTGACTGACTGTCTCTCTCCTGACTGACTGACTGACTGACTGTCTCTCTCCTGACTGACTGTCTCTCTCCTGACTGACTGACTGTCTCTCTCCTGACTGACTGACTGTCCTCTCTCCTGACTGACTGACTGTCTCTCCTCTCTCTCTCCTGACTGACTGACTGTCTCTCTCTCTCTCTCCTGACTGACTGACTGACTGTCTCTCTCCTGACTGACTGACTGACTGTCTCTCTCCTGACTGACTGTCTCTCTCCTGACTGACTGACTGACTGTCTCTCTCCTGACTGACTGTCTCTCTCCTGACTGACTGACTGACTGTCTCTCTCCTGACTGACTGACTGTCTCTCTCCTGACTGACTGTCTCTCTCCTGACTGACTGACTGACTGTCTCTCTCCTGACTGACTGTCTCTCTCCTGACTGACTGACTGACTGTCTCTCTCCTGACTGACTGTCTCTCTCCTGACTGACTGACTGACTGTCTCTCTCCTGACTGACTGTCTCTCTCCTGACTGACTGACTGACTGTCTCTCTCCTGACTGACTGTCTCTCTCCTGACTGACTGACTGACTGTCTCTCTCCCTGACTGACTGACTGACTGTCTCTCTCCTGACTGACTGACTGACTGACTGACTGTCTCTCTCCTGACTGACTGACTGACTGACTGACTGTCTCTCTCCTGACTGACTGACTGTCTCTCTCCTGACTGACTGACTGTCTCTCTCCTGACTGACTGACTGTCTCTCTCCTGACTGACTGACTGACTGACTGACTGACTGACTGACTGACTGACTGACTGACTGACTGACTGACTGACTGACTGACTGACTGACTGACTGACTGACTGACTCTCTCTCTCTCTCTCTCTCTCTCTCCTCTCTCTCTCTCTCTCTCTCTCTCTCTCTCTCTCTCTCTCTCTCTCTCTCTCTCTCTCTCTCTCTCTCTCTCTCTCTCTCTCTCTCTCTCTCCTGACTGACTGTCTCCCTCTCTCTCTCTCTCCTGACTGACTGACTGTCTCTCTCTCCTGACTGACTGTCTCCCTCTCCTGACTGACTGTCTCTCTCTCCTGACTGACTGTCTCTCTCTCTCTCTCCTGACTGACTGTCTCTCCCTCTCCTGACTGACTGACTGTCTCTCCCTCTCCTGTGACTGACTGTCTCCCTCTACTGACTGACTGACTGACTGTCTCTCTCTCTTGACTGACTGACTGACTGTCTCTCTCTCTCTCTCTCTCTCCTGACTGACTGACTGTCTCTCTCTCTCTCCTGACTGACTGTCTCTCCTGACTGACTGTCTCTCTCTCTCTCTCCTGACTGACTGACTGTCTCTCTCTCTCTCCCTGACTGACTGTCTCTCCTGACTGACTGTCTCTCTCTCTCTCTCCTGACTGACTGACTGTCTCCCTCTCCTGACTGACTGACTGTCTCTCCCTCTCCTGACTGTATCTCCTGACTGACTGTCTCTCCTTCTCTCTTCACTAGGTCTACCTCTGCCTGTCTCTCTCCCTCTCCCTCCCCACCTCCCTTTCGGTCCTCCCCTCCTCTCTTCACTCCTTTACCTCAGATAACCCCAACACGGCTCTCCTTCTCTCTCCCTAACCCTCTATATCCCACCCTCTCAGTGTGTGTGTGTGTGTGTGTTGACTCCGCAAACAGCCCCTGATCCCCACTAAGGTCTTAGAGAGCTGATACGCCCTAGTCTACACCCTCACAGCCTAGTGACAAACAATGAGCTGCTTACTTACACAATAAACTAGTGGAATACTATCCCACTACTACAAGCTGCGTAAGGAGTGGATTACACAATACGTTTACTTACAACAACACACTACTTCATTACCCTACGCCCTGCTTTCCTCTCTCTGTTTTCATCCATCACTCTCCTCCTCCCATATCTCTACCCCTCTTTAGTCACTGTCCCCCTTTGTCTGGTGACAGGTCAAAAGATCCCAATCGATCGCGTGTGTGTGTGTGTGCGCGTGCGTGCGTGCTTGCGCGTGCGTGCGTGTGTGTGCGTGCGTGCGATATGTGTGTGTGTTGAGAGTTGCTCCACTCTTCCTTCCTGAGGGGTCTTTACGCATCTATAAAACGCTTGAGCGATTCTAAAACAGCAACCCCCCCCCTCTCTCTCCCTCTCTCTCCTTCCATCCCCCTCTCACCACCTGCTAATAGCCCTGTGTCTGTTCTCTTCACCCCCTCAGCCCTAAAAACACAACCTACTGCCCTGCCACACATGTACACACACACACACACTGCCTGAGCAATAGTCTCCCTCTCCTCCTTAGTGATAAAACCTCACACTTGGCCCATCATTCTCTCCCTCTTTCCACCCCTCCCTCTATCCCTCACTTAAAGACCCCCCAGCCTGCCCCTCAAGAGAGGGGGAGGGAGATGGGGGTGACTCCAATTAAACGAGTGCAGGGTTGTCGCTATGGTAACGCCGAGACCTCTGTTTGAGCCCCTCCAGACGTGTGTGTTGCACCCACACACCAGACGCCTCAGAGGAAATTGAGACGGTATGAGAGAATGAGAGGGTAAGAGAGAGAGACGGGGAGAGAAAGATGGAGGGGTTGTTGAGAAGAGGAGACGGAGAGATGACAGCTGAATCTTCAATCCCACTGTTACATAACATCGATCAGGTCTTCAGGTTACTACAAGCTCCACTCCGTTGATCTACGTGCGTGCGTGCATGTGGTTGGAGTGGGATTTTTGGATCAGCGGACACCTTTTGGTAACTTGATATCCTTGCTGGTCCCACTCCTATTAACAAGGGGGCGCTAGCAAAGCATTATATTTTTGTCTTTTCATTTGTGAAAACAAGGAAGAGTCACCTTCCCATGCCAGTAGTAGCTAGCTGTCTTTAGCCTGGCTAGCTAGCGGCCTGGCTAGCTGTCTTTAGCCTGGCTAGCTGTCTTTAGCCTGGCTAAAAACATAGCAGGCTAGCTAGCCTTTTTAGCTTCCCACATAATTTAAAGAATATGCTGGCCAAATATTGTTCTACTTGCCGTGTAACCTAAAACATGATCCCAGTTTAATATGCTGCTTGTGTATTCATTCCCATATCAGTCAAAAATAGAACATCATGTTTTGGTCATGGAGAAAAAAAAGCACATGGCTATCTTTGTTTTAGCCTAGAATAACATCACTTCTAAACAAAATAAAATGTTGGCGGGGATTCGATAAGGCTGCGATGTTGTTTGGTTTATTGTTTGAACAGTCGCTGAGATTATATTTGCTTATCAATGGAAAATAGTCTACTTTGATGCATAGCCTATAGATCAGACCAAGGAACCAAGCAGGCTTCATTGCCTGCACAACACTGCCCCCATGGCTATAAAAGGAATGATACGGCGCGTTACACATTTTCATGTGGCACGGGAGTACGTCAAATGTTGGAGCGCACTACAAAGAGCCACCCCTGACGAAAAAGGACACGCTCTGTCAGCTACGTTTCTGTGTAGACTTCTTTAGTGCTAAACGTGTGTGTGTGTGTGTGTGTGTGTCCCCGCACATAACTGTACAAGACAGTGTGTGTAGACCTATGTGAATTAGCGTGAGTGTTTGACCTGTTAGTGTGTGTGTGTGTGTGTGTGTGTGTGTGTGTGTGTGTGTGTGTAGACCTATGTGAATTAGCGTGAGTGTGTGTGTGTTTGACTTGTTACTCAGTGTGTATGTGTGTGTGTGTGTGTGTGTTTGTGTTTGTGTCAGACCTGTGTCTTTAGTACACTTGTAGTAATCCTCTTAGCGTATGCTGAGTGAACCTCAGAGCTTCTGTATTATATAACATGTTCTAATCACACACACACACACACACACACACACACACGCACGTCAAGGCAGGCAGCAAAGGACTGACGACCGCTATGAACTGGAGACACACTGAACTATGGCCACTCAACCAGACAATCTCTGATCAACTAAATAAGCTTGAACTGGTTATATAAAGCTTAGGATAATAATTCTACAATATGTAAATTCTACAATGCGTAGAATCTATAGATCAACCAACATAGCATGCAGGCTATTAGAAATCCCCTCAGCAAAACATCAGACATGCCATCCGTAAGTCAGTTCAGATTGAAAACTCTTCCCCTCTCTCCTTCGCCACATATTCTCTCTATATGACCCATAACCCAAACATTTTACTCTTTCTCCCATCTCTCGCTTTCATAATCTCTCTCTTTCCCTCAATGGTTGCCGGGGCAACGGTGGCCATCTTGCCATGGCCGATGCACATCAGAGACCAGTCAGCGATGCAGAGTGACAGACAGCCAGAGAGAGAGAGAGAGAGAGAGAGAGAGAGAGAGAGAGAGAGAGAGAGAGAGAGAGAAGAGAGAGAGAGAGAGAGAGAGAGAGAGAGAGAGAGAGAGAGAGAGAGAGAGAGAGAGAGAGAGAGAGAGAGAGAGAGAGAGAGAGAGAGAGAGAAAGAGAAAGAGAAAGAGAAGAGAAGAGAAAGAGAAAAGAGAAAGAGAAAGAGAGAGAGAGAGAGAGAGAGAGAGAGAGAGAGAGAGAGAGAGAGAGAGAGGAGAGAGAGAGAGAGAGAGAGAGAGAGAGAGAGAAAGATTCCGTAATGTCTACCAGCTTAACTGACAAATAACTCCACAGCCAGGCGACAGGAGACAGACGCCATCTTAGCTTGTCCAAAAAATACAAGCTTACTTCATCTTATAAAAGTAGAAATAGTGTCATTTCAGGTTTGTTTAGTACCTGTATTTAGCTGACATATTGTATTGTATATTGGCTAGTGTTCATTCAGATGTGTAATTTTAAAGATAGCCTAAAATATTGTTTAAGTGGTTTGTCTAGTCCAGTCCAGTGGTGTGTCTAGTCCAGTGGTCTGTCTAGTCCAGTGGTCTGTCTAGTCCAGTGGTCTGTCTAGTCCAGTGGGGGTACTGCAATACTTTTTTCATATATTTTTGTCTTCCAGAAATAACAGTTGGGAGTATTCATTGTATTCTAAGCAATTTTACATTACTTTTTACAATGCAATTTTTTTTATAATAATAGTACACTGAACAAAAATATAAACATAACATGTAAAGTGTTTGTCCCTTGATTCATGAGCTGAAATAAAATATCCACACATTTTTACATACGCACAAAAAGCTTATTTCTCTCAAATTTTGGGCACAAATTTGTTTACATCCCTGTTAGTGAGCATTTCTCCTTTGCCAAAATAATCCATCCACCTGCCTGAGGTGGCATATTAAGAAGCTGATTAAACAGCATGATCATTACACAGGTGCACCTTGTGCTGGGGACAATAAAAGGCCACTAAAATGTGGAGTTTTGTCACACAACACAATGTCACAGATGCCTCAAGTTTTGAGGGACTGTGCAATTGGCATGCTGACTGCAGGAATGTCCACCAGAGCGGTTGCCAGATAATTGAATGTTCATTTCTCTACTATAAGCCGCCTCCAACGTTGTTTTAGAGAATTTTGCAGTATGTTCATCCGGCCTCACAACCGCAGACCACATGTAACCACGCCAGCACAGGATCTCCACATCCGGCTTCTTCACCTGCGTGATCGTCTGAGACCAGCCACCTGGACAGCTGATGAAATTTGCACAACCGAATAATATCTGCACAAACTGTCAGAAACCGTCTCAGGGAAGGTCATCTGCGTGCTCGTCATCCTCGACAGGGTCTTGACCTGACTGCAGTTCGGCGTCATAACCGACTTCAGTGTGCAAATTCTCACCTTCGATGGCCACTGGCACGCTGGAAAAGCGTGCTCTTCACGGCTGAATCCTGGTTTCAACTGTACCGGGCAGATGGCAGACAGCATGTATGGTATCGGTTGGGCGAGCGGATTGCTGATGTCAACGTTGTGAACAGAGTGCCCCATGGTGGCGGAGGGGTTATGGTATGGACAGGCATAAGCTACGGACAACGAACACAATTATATTTTAATCGACGGCAATTTGAATGCACAGAGATACCGTGACGAGATCCTGAGGCCCATTGTCGTGCCATTCATCCGCCGCCATCACCTCCAGTTTCAGCATGATAATGCACGGCCCCATGTCGCAAGGATCTGTATACAATTCCTGGAAGCTGAAAAGGTCCCAGTTATTTGATGGCCTGCGTACTCACCAGACATGTCACCCAATGAGCATGTTTGGGATGCTCTGGATCGACGTGTACAACAGCGTGTTCCAGTTCCCGCCAATATCCAGCAACTTTGCACAGCCATTGAAGAGGAGTGGGACAGCATTCCACAGGCCACAATCAACAGCCTGATCAACTCTATGCGAAGGAGATGTATTGCGCTGCATGAGGCAAATGGTGGTCACACCAGATACTGACTGGTTTTCTGATCCACGACCCTACCTTTTTTAAAGGTATCTGTGACAAACAGATGCATATCTGTATTCCCAGTCATGTGAAATCCATAGATTAGGGTCTAACGACTGCATTTAAATTGACTAATTTCCTTATATGAACTGTAACTCAGTAAAAAGCTTCGAAATTGTTGTATGTTGCATTTATATTTTTGTTCAGTGTATGTACAGTCGTGGTCTAAAGTTGAGAATGACACAAGTATTGGTCTTCACAAAGTTCGCTGCTTCAGTGTTATGAGATATTTTTGTCAGATGTTACTATGGTATACTGAAGTATAATTACAAGCATTCCATAAGTGTCAAAGGCTTTTATTGACAATTACATTAAGTTTATGCAAAGAGTCAATATTTGCAGTGTTGACCTTTTTCTTTTTCAAGACCTCTGCAATCCGCCCTGGCATGCTGTCAATTAACTTCTGGGCCACATCCTGACTGATGGAAGCCCACCTTGCATAATCAATGCTTGGAGTTTGTCAGAATTTGTGGGTTTTTGTTTGTCCACCCGCCTCTTGAGGATTGACCACAAGTTCTCAATGGGATTAAGGTCTGGGGAGTTTCCTGGCCATGGACCCAAAATGTCGATGTTTTGTTCCCCGAGCCACTTAGTTATCACTTTTGCCTTATGGCAAGGTGCTCCATCATGCTGGAAAAGGCATTGTTCGTCACCAAACTGTTCTTGGATGGTTGGGAGAAGTTGCTCTCTGAGGATTTGTTGGTACCATTCTTTATTCATGGCTGTGTTCTTATGCAAAATTGTGAGTGAGCCCACTCCCTTGGCTGAGAAGCAACTCCACACATGAATGGTCTCAGGATGCTTTACTGTTGGCATGACACAGGACTGATGGTAGTGCTCACCTTGTCTTCTCCGGACAAGATGTTTTCCGGATGCCCCAAACAATCAGAAAGGGGATTCATCAGAGAAAATGACTTTACCCCAGTCCTCAGCAGTCCAATCCCAGTACCTTTTGCAGAATATCAGTCTGTCCCTGATGTTTTTCCTGGAGAGTAGTGGCTTCTTTGCTGCCCTTCTTGACACCAGGCCATTCTCCAAAAAGTATTCGCCTCACTGTGCGTGCAGATGCACTCACACCTGCCTGTTGCCATTCCTGAGCAAGCTCTGCACTGGTGGTGCCCCGATCCCGCAGCTGAATCAACTTTAGGAGACGGTCCTGGCACTTGCTGGACTTTCTTGGGCGCCCTGACGCCTTCTTCACAACAATTGAACCTCTCTCCTTGAAGTTCTTGATGATCCGATAAATGGTTGATTTAGGTGCAATCTTACTAGCAACAATATCCTTGCCTGTGAAGCCCTTTTTGTGCAAAGCAATGATGACGGCACGTGTTTCCTTGCAGGTAACCATGGTTAACAGAGGAAGAACAATGATTTCAAGCACCACCCTCCTTTTAAAGCTTCCAGTCTGATATTCCAATGTTGGCCTCTGATCCAATTCTGATGGAAGTAATTGTTTGATATTGTAATATTTGTGTGATGTTTTTTGCTTTAATCTATATTCTTCTGACCTGACTATTTGTATTAACTTGTCCATTTGGACAACTTCAAATCTATATTCTTCTGACCTGACTATTTATTATCACTTGTCCATTCAGACAACATTAATCTATATTCTTCTGGCCTGACTATTTGTATTAACTTGTCCCGGACAAGAGGACAAGCGTGAATGTCAAGCCCTGCACACACACTACATCTTCCAAACCACCACAGTCCCATACAGAGTGTGTGTGTGTGTGTGTGTGTGTGTGTGTGTGTGTGTGTGTGTGTGTGTGTGTGTGACACAGCATAGAAAACCCCTATTCCATTTCCTTCTCATTTCCTCTTTCTTTACACCCCCACGATTCCGCAGACGTGTCGCGGTGCAAAATGGCCGCCAAGGTGTGGATGATAAATATGACACAAAATGGAATCAGTTTATGGCAGAGAGGCCCACTATCACTGGGTGAATTTGAAACTGCTGCACCTGGGGTGCCTCGGAGAGACACGCACATCCAACGACGTGTGCAGGTGCTGTATATATCCAAGCATGAACGTTCTTCAGCAAAAGAGAAGAATATGTAGCGTCCCTGTAATATCCTACTAGGCTGACAGATGTGGAAGTCTTTCTCAGCATAACCCTTTCTGAAACGTCTTGTTCCCATAAGACACAGTAAAGGAGGATCTCCAATAGCTTTATGAAGAGGTTATAAAACTGGGAATAGCTCATAGTTGGTATAACAACACACTGCCAACAACTAGTCTTGTCAAGACATATAGGCCTACAGAAAGCTAAAAGGCTGAATGACCTCTTTAGCCAGTTGCTGGCTTTGTATGGCCTTTGACCCGTTGATACACAATGGGAAAGTCAGTTTCAGGTTGTGAACGGTCTTTGACCCAGCACAATGTGCAACCAGCCTGGGTTGAGCCACAATGAAGCCCCGTGAAGTTGGCCCGACATGACCTAGAGGAACGCAGGAGGAAGTGGTTTTGCCTTTTTGTCTGTGACGCTACAGAGAGAGGCAAGCATGCCGGTACACACACAGCAAACAGAACACACACAGAGAGAGAACACATTTACACACACAAGCACACAGAAACACAGATAGAAGCTGGGTAATCCAAGGTAACGATTGAGATCACAGAGAATGGGAGAGAAAGAAAGAATGTGAGAGAGAGAGTTTTTGTTTTAGCTCATTATCAGCGGTGGGCCCATGTACACCACCAGGGAGAATGAGTCACACACTCTCGGTAAACTCTCCCTAGAGCCCACCTCACAGTATTCAAACGACGGCTTCACTGTGTGTGTGTGTGTGTAGCTATGAGTGGAGGAGGGATGTGTGTTAGTCATCAACAGTGTGTGATTGTGACTATGAGTTGGTCCTACACAAAAACAATGTGGGGGGGGGCACTTTATATTAACGTTTTCTCTGAATGTTTCTGTCTAATTAAAGGCACATGTAGGCAAGACGCAACACAACACTAATTACAGACCATCCAAGAGAGGAGAGAGCAAGACAGAAAAAGAGATAGCAGAAGAAGAAACAGCAAGAGGGAAATTAGTTCTGCAAAAGTCTCTCTCTCTCTCTCTCTCTCTCTCTCTCTCTCTCAGAGGGGCACAGAGCTCTACACCTCCCCTCTTTTCCCCTGCATCCATCCATCCATCTCTACCAATCCTCTGCTTTTCCTCCTCCCCTCTACTCTTTTCCACCTCTCACTTCCTCTATACTGTCTATCTTCTCTGTTTCTCTTCCAGCCAACTACGTTTCCTCTATAGCTCCTCCCTCCCCAAAGCTTCTCAGTCAACCACCTTGTTCCCTCCCTCACCCAGTGGAAACTTTACACACAGGAAAGAGAGTCCCGTTCCCCTGCGTGTGTGTCTACAGCATTCCTTCAAAACAAACAAAATGGATGAAATCTTTTCTCATTAATTTCAGCTCAAATAATGGTTTCTGAGGCCATAAAACCACATATTACTACTAATGTGTTACACTTTCTTTTATTCAAGGGCAGTAGTGGACGAGAGCAGTAGCGGTCGAGGACAGTAGGGGACGAGGGCAGCAGTGGACGAGGGCAGTAGGGGACGAGGGCAGTAGGGGACGAGGGCAGTAGTGGTCGAGGGCAGTAGTGGTCGAGGGCAGTAGGGGACGAGGGCAGTAGTGGTCGAGGGCAGTAGTGGTCGAGGGCAGTAGGGGACGAGGGCAGTAGTGGTCGAGGGCAGTAGTGGTCGAGGGCAGTAGTGGTCGAGGGCAGTAGGGGACGAGGGCAGTAGGGGACGAGGGCAGTAGGGGACGAGGGCAGTAGTGGTCGAGGGCAGTAGGGGACGAGGGCAGTAGGGGACGAGGGCAGTAGGGGACGAGGGCAGTAGGGGACGAGGGCAGTAGGGGACGAGGGCAGTAGGGGACGAGGGCAGTAGTGGACGAGGGCAGCAGTGGACGAGGGCAGTAGCGGACGAGGGCAGTAGCGGACGAGGGCAGTAGCGGATGAGGGCAGTAGGGGACGAGGGCAGTAGCGGACGAGGGCAGTAGGGGACGAGGGCAGTAGGGGACGAGGGCAGTAGGGGACGAGGGCAGTAGGGGACGAGGGCAGTATGTTTAGTATTTGATAGTGGAAATTTGTGATTTTCAGAAAGAAAGATAAATAATCCGTTTTTTCTTTCCTTCAGGTATTTTTTCTTGAAAAAGAGGACATTACATAATTCTCCAAACACTTCCTCTCGAAGCAGAGCCGCCCGGCTTTTTATCACAGAAACAGACACACACAGTCCAACTGAAACACACAGACATTCAGAAACCACACTCTCTCTCTCCGTTTCTCCCTCGCTTTTCCTCTACCTCTTTCTAACACACAGTACACTAGACACACTCTCTCTCTCTCCCTCTACCTTACTCTCTCAAACACACACACACACACACACTTGACATATCTGAGCAGACAGGCAGCCTCTGCATCACCGTCACCATGACAACGCCATGAGACAATCCGCAAAAGCAGCCAGTCCCCCGGTCACACACCCCGGAGGGAGAGATGAAGAGAGAGAGAGAGAGATGGAGAGAGAGAGAGGAGGGGGTAGAGAAGGAGAGAGATAGAGAGAGAAGGAGCGAGGAGAGAGGAGGGGTTAGAGAAGGAGAGAGATAGAGGGATGAGAGAGAGCAGGGGGTAGAGAAAGAGAGAAGCGAGGGAGGAGGGAGAGGAGGGGGTAGAGAAGGAGAGAAGCGAGGGAGTGTGACTTGTACATGCTACACATGACAATAGACTAGCCACATAACAGCAGCCTGTTCTGAAGCACAGCGGCAACACATCTCTAGTAGAACAGCAGAATAGAACAGTATACGAGAGATGTGTAGAGCAGGGCTGTGGGTTCGATTCCCGCTGGGGCCACCCATATGAAAATGTATTCCCTCACTACTGTAGGATAAAAGCATCTGTTGAAGGGCATATTATTATTATACTACATTACATTAAAGGGCCTAGTACCATTTTGGATGAGCCCCTAGACCAGCGGTTCCCAAACTAGGGGTCGCGACCCCGAGAATTTCACAAATCCTGTAGAAGAAGAAAAAATACACGTATTTTTCTCAAAATCATTGTAATGTGGTTAAAAATGTAAAAGATAAAATTCAACCAGAGTGCCCTTAGAACATGGGAAAAGGCCGCACTTGATGGATGCGCTTGAATCTGAATCAAAGGCAATACCCTGCCGTCTCCCTCAGAGTATTAAAACTCATGGTACCGTTCGCCAGCTCATATCTGTGTGAAGCTGGATTCAGCAGTGCTCTCGTCTGCATTAGTGCCGCGTTCAAAACAACTGGGAACTCGGAAGTCGGAAATGTCCGACATCAGTGCGTTCAAGACAACTTGGAACTCTGAAAAAAACTAGCTCCAACTGGGAAAAATAGTTTTGCATGGTCATCCAACTCGGAATTCCAACTAGGGAACTCGGGCGTCTTTCTAGAGCTCCAACATTCCCACCTGAAAATCACTGACATCATGATTTGACCTCCGTATTTTTCAGAGTTCCCAGTTGTCTTGAAAAGCACGTAAAACCAAATATCGATCCAGGTTGGATGTGACAGCAGAGATGAGGTGCGCACTGTTGACCACGCACCCTGACTTTGAGAAGCTCCAACGCGACATGCATCAAGCACACTCATCGAGAGAGAGAGTAAGAGAGAGAAAGAAAGAGCGAGAGCATGAGAGAAAAGACAGTCTTCTTCTCCTTCCTCTTCTCCCCAAAGCAAACAACCGTTTAACTGGATGGACAGAGAGAGGGGGGGGGGGGGGGGGGGGGGGGGGGGGTTTGGGGACATCAGCCCTGTTCTCTTCCTTGTTTGTGATTGTTATCAGGGCTATTTTAGGAAGCTACCAGGAGTCATTAACACAGACTACAGACTGACTGGACTGCTCACACAGAGAGAGAGAGAGAGAGAGAGAGAGAGAGAGAGAGAGAGAGAGAGAGAGAGAGAGAGAGAGAGAGAGAGAGAGAGAGAGAGAGAGAGAGAGAGAGAGAGAGAGAGAGAGAGAGAGAGAGAGAGAGCAGAGAGAGAGAGAGAGAGAGAGAGAGAGAGAGAGAGAGAGAGGAGAGAGAGAGAGAGAGAGAGAGAGAGAAGAGAGAGAGAGAGAGACAGAGAGACAGAGAGAGACAGATAGGGAGGACAAAGGGAAAGAAATTGAATTGAATTGAGAGATAGAGAAATGTGAGGGAGGAGAAAGACTAGAGAGGAGGGAAAGAAGGATAGACCTAGATGGAGTAGGAGGGGGGAGAGCTGATACAGGGAAGATAATTATGGAAATATAGAAATATGAATTATAATGAGAAAGAGCAATCCTCCAATCAACCAACTCCTCCTACTCAGAACCAAAACAATCCTGCACGCTTACATCATCAAAAAGGGACAATCACAATCACTTTCAAACAGGTCCCAAACGTGTCGCCTCTTCTCCTGTCCAAAAGCCACCACTGTGCAGTCTTCCCGCCATAAACATCTCTCTCGCCCTCTCCTGCCTCCATTTTTCTCTTCTTCATATTGTCGCTGCAGTATTATCAGATAATGTGTTTTTTTTCTCAGGCAGTGTTTCTGCAGTACCCACTGTAGCACAATTACTCAGCCTGGTGCTCTAATGGCTATTGATGCAGCCCACACACACACTAACAAGCACGCAGAGGCTCACACACACACCCGAGTACTCTCACGCAGACACACACCCACTTGCACGCACACACACACACACACACTCCCAGGGAACGTTCATAAAAATGTCATGGCGGGGTTCGATTAGAAGGTGCGTCTCCAGCAGGAATAACATCATACAGATATGTGTGTAGTTTGTGTGTTGGTGTGGTGTGTGTGTTTATGTCTTGTGTGTGTGTGTTTATACAGGTAGCTAGGTAAACCTGAGCCTGCAGAGTAATTCCTTCTTAGATGAGGATTTGGCCTCTCGGTTGTCGTGGGCGCGACGAGCCGAGAGAGCTTTATTGGGCTAAGCCAGCTAGGATGAACAAGAGATCACCACTGGGGGTGGAGAAGAGGAGAGGGAGAGGAAGAGGGGAGAGGAAGCCCGTCATATGGATTGTGTTTAGCAGCACGTTACCCTCAGAGCCAAGCTGATGTCCACTGTGTCCCATCTGCCTCGTGCTACACAGGGTGACGACACACACTAGTGTGTGTGTGTGTGTGTGTGTAAGCCTCAACTCAATACCATATCTCTGGGGGTTTACTGCTCGTGGTATTGACATAATGAACCAAACACAGAGACCACCAGGAGGGTAACAGTTAGTGTTAGTAAGTATTATGATTCTGCTCGGAGTGTGTCAGAGATTACATGATGGACTGGAGTGGGGAGAGATTAAGCCCTGATGTCCAATCATAACAGATGATACACATTTCCTGAAAAGCCACGACACACATACAGTGCATTCGGAAAGTATTCAGACCCCTTCAATTTTTCCACATTGTTACGTTACAGCCTTATCCTAAAATTGATTAAATTATTTTTTCCCTCATCAATCTACACACAATACCCCATAATGACAAAGCAAAAACAGGTTTTTAGAAATTTCTGCACATATTAAAAATAAAAAACAGAAATAGATTATTTACATAAGTATTCAGTACCCTTTGCTATGAGACTCGAAATTGAGCTCAGGTGCATCCTGTTTCCACTGATCATCCTTGATTGGACTCAACTTGATTGGAGTATACCTGTGATAAATATAATTGATTGGACATGATTTGGAAAGGCACACACCTGTCTATATAAGGTCCCACAGTTGACAGTGCATGTCAGAACAAAAACCAGGCCATGAGGTCGAATCAGTCAGGATCAAGGGAAACATGAACGGAGCAAAGTACAGAGAGATCCTTGATGAAAACCTGCTCCAGAGCGCTCAGGAGCTCAGACTGGGGCGAAGGTTCACCTTCCAACAGGACAACGACCCTAAGCACACAGCCAAGACAACGCAGGAGTGGCTTCGGGACAAGTCTCTGAATTTCCTTGAGTGGCCAAGCCAGAGCCTGGACTTGAACCTGATCGAACATCTCTGGAGAGACCTGAAAATAGCTGTGCAGCGACGCTCCCCATCCAACCTGACAGAGCTTGAAAGGATCTGCAGAGAAGAATGGGAGAAACTCCCCAAATACAGATGTGCTACGCTTGTAGCGTCATACCCAAGAAGACTCAAGGCTGAAATCACTGCCAAAGGTGCTTCAACAAAGTACTGAATAAAGGGTCTGAATACTTATGTAAGGTGATATTTCCGTTTTTTATTTGTAATAAAACAAAAATTTCTAAAATCCTGTTTTTGCTTTGTCATTATGGGGTATTGGGTGTAGATTGATGAGGAAATGTTTTTATTTAATCCATTTTAGAATAAGGCTGTAACGTAACAAAATGTGGGAAAAAATCAAGGTGTCTGAATACTTTCCGAATGCACTGTACACACACACACGGTCACAGACACACACGGATACAACAGTATAACCTAGTGGGCTGTGGTAACTGCGTCATTCATAATTAACATGCGTGTGTGTTTGTCAGGAGCAGGAACGGTTGCCCAGCATCAATAATGTCAAGTAGGCTACCTCTCAGACAAGACACACAGCTAGCTGACTGCTAACAGGCTAATCACACTAATAAAGCAAGCCTCAACAATGTGGGGTGTTTATATTTGTCCTGTTAGACACTTGTACAAGTCTGTAATGGAAAATAATGTATTGCATACTCCAACTCCCCCACCAGACACCCGCAGGGAGTGGGATCACGGCTAGGGCTGTTGCGGTGACCGTATTACCGCCACACCGGCTGTCACAAGTCATGAAAGCAGTCAAATTCCATGTGACCGTTTAAGTCACGGTAATTAGGCTTCTCCAAGCTCTGATGCTGCTGCTGGTCATTAGTAGCCTACCAAACTTGCTAACTGCCTGGTAATCAGCACTCTATTGTCCCTCTAATCACTCTGACATCAATGCAAAATGTATTTCGAAAATCTAATCAACCACTTCATGAGAGCCCGTGAGCTCATGTTGCGCAACATTTCAATAGGCTATGCAATTTCGTGCGAGAAAACAGAGTGATGGCCTCTACTAAAAACAGGAGGATCCCATCAGCTTTCTATAGGCTAGGCCTACTATATTTATTTCTCAACTTTACTAATATTAAGCACATTGCTTATATTTACAACAGGAGTATAGCCTACCTGGCTGGCATGAAAATAAACCACGGGGAAAAGCGTCCTCCATTCGCTATTTAAGTGCATAGATGACATGTATTTTTCCCCACTGCCCTGCTTTGATACAGGTGCATGATAATGGTCCATTCTAAATCAAAACAAATTTCACACATATATTATTTAGCATATGTAAAGACAGGATTAAATCAACAATAGTCTGATGGGTGACAATATTAGCCTATCACTTGTGAATGATATATTATCACTTCTGAATGATGCCCAGCATAATAAACAATGCCTTTTTCTAAATCATAGTCGCACACCACATATAGTCTAGCCAATAGGCCTATATGTTTTAATAAGGTTTGTATCACAACTAAAGTGGCCAAATAACTTCTTAAAATTAAGCACATGAATCTGCTTTACAACGGGTGTAGAGCCTAACTGGCATACATAAGCAGCGAGTGAGTTTCAAGTTTAGAAATGCACCTTTATAAAAAAAAGCATTACATGCATAATTGCATTTGCGGTCACTGTTGATAATGGTGTTTTCTGCTAATGGAACATTTACGCTTATAGCCTACTACCATGTGCGCATTGCGGCGCTTATAATGTGAAGAAACAGCCTAATAGTTTATCAACATTTTAAGCTAAACGTTCTGATCTGTTGCGTCAGCCTCATTGCGTAAAAAATGTTTTTTTGATGCTAGTGGTTGTATTAATTTGGGATCTATCGCATCCCACAACTGTCCCAGACTATGTTTGGAATATTTATTTCTCGCACAGAATGGGTCGACTTTTGTACTATGGGGGATAGTAGATTGACATAGGCTAGTGCTTTCGCTGTTCGTTAGGCCTACTCATCTTGTTGGCTGATGAAAAGTAAAAGTAGACAGTTCTTCCACTGTCTTCAATATGCACCTTGGAATTGGATAAGGACGCGCGCAGTTGCGTCCCCGATGTGTCTGTCTTCACTTGTAGCCTGTGAGAAAGACCTGACCACGTGATGGAGCGCGCAGCACTTAGGGAGAAGGGCACAACGGCCACTGGCCGCAAAAGGCATGGATTTTTTTTAGGGTGCATTACGGCCACACAAAGGGGATGCCGCCGTGAAATTCTAGGCATTATCAAGTGCTTGTCAAATTGTGAATGAGTGACTGATGTAGCACAGCCTGCGCAAAAATCTAAGCAGAGCTTTTGTCTTTCAAGCGACTTTTTTTCAAATCATCATTAGAGTCTCATCATGCAGCCTTACAATGTATTAAAAAATCAAAACACACACAGCCCAACGTTTATAGAACAACTAAAGTCACATGAATAACTCTATTCTCCTGTGATGTGGCTACGGTTCAACAATCACGACAACATGAACAACAGAGTGTCTTCAAGCGCATAAGGAACACGCAAAAAACGCGCAGTACGTTTTCACGCTTGTTACATTCAACACACACAGTCTTACACAACCAGGGAACTTATGGGTCAACAAAGCCATACTGTAGAACAAGAAAGCATCCACTCAATCCTCCCAGACACAGGCCTGTGTGGAAATCTCCAGATGTCTTATAATAGTTAGGCCTGGGCTCTATATAGCCTAGCAAGTAGACGGGTACGTCTTCAATACACATTCTTCTCTGCTGGGACTTTGGCCATTGTTGGCACAACTATCCACAGAGGTATTCTAGAGAAGAACATAACATTACTCACACACACCCAACACACTAAGACACACACACACACACAGGGACACACACACACCCAACACACACACACACACACACACACACACACACAGTGACACACACACTTCTCTGTGTACACAGTGTGAGGCTGTGGAGAGAGGCCTAGTACAGGGTGCAGGGCAGTCTGATGAACATGTGAACATGCCTGGGAGGAGGGGAATGTGGTCACATAGCCTGGCCAAATTGAAAACATCCAGAGGGAGAGGGAGAGAAGGAGAGGGGGGGGGGGGGTGAAACAGAGAGAGACGTAGAGAGGAATGGGGGAGAAGGAGAGAATATGAAACAGAGAGAGACACGGAAAGGAGGAGGGGAGAGCCAGAGAGAGAGAGGAATGTCAGAGACAGAGACAGACAGAAAACAGGAGAATGGGAAGAGAGAGAGAACACAACAGCTCTGAGCCCTGTTGTGACTGAGGGGAATTTGGCGGGTTGTACGCTGCGTGTGTGTGACGTCAAAGTCATGGGCCTACTCAGCGTCATGGGCCTACTCAGTGTGTGTGTGTGTGTGTGTGTGTGTGTGTGCTCCATGCCAGCTCACTGGGTTAAATATAGCTGCTGGGCAGCGGTCCCAGACTGTATTAACAATACCACATCACCACCACCGCTTTAGCTAATACTGACACCGGATAGCAGGGGAGGAGAGGGAGGAGAGGAGGAGAGTTAGGGACATTGGAGAGGGAGGTTAGGAGGAGAGTTAGGGACATTGGAGAGGGAGGTTAGGAGGAGAGTTAGGGACATTGGAGAGGGAGGATAGGAGGAGAGTTAGGGACATTGGAGAGGGAGGATAGGAGGAGAGTTAGGGACATTGGAGAGGGAGGATAGGAGGAGAGTTAGGGACATTGGAGAGGGAGGATAGGAGGAGAGTTAGGGACATTGGAGAGGGAGGATAGGAGGAGAGTTAGGGACATTGGAGAGGGAGGAGAGGAGGAGAGTTAGGGACATTGGAGAGGGAGGAGAGGAGGAGAGTTAGGGACATTGGAGAGGGAGGATAGGAGGAGAGTTAGGGACATTGGAGAGGGAGGATAGGAGGAGAGTTAGGGACATTGGAGAGGGAGGATAGGAGGAGAGTTAGGGACATTGGAGAGGGAGGATAGGATGGAGAGTTAGGGACATGGAGAGGGGGGATAGGAGGAGAGTTAGGGACATTGGAGAGGAGGAGAAAGTTAGGAAGAGAGTAGATTAGAAGAAGGGAGAGGATAGGAAGAGGTAGTGGTAGAGAGGTAGTGGTAGAGAGGAAAGGTGAGGAGACAATAAGGTGAAGAGTAAGGGAGGAGAGCAAAGGAACAGAGGGAGGGGGGGGGAGAGAAGAGGAAAACCTCAGTGGGACAGAAAATTCATGAAACTCAGCCGCCCACACTCAAGCCCTTCTGCTAGGAGAGAGTGTGTGTGTGTCGTGTGAGTGTCATTCCATACTAGAGTGCATGCCAAGGAAAGGAGTAGTGGGCCAAATACTAACTCCGGCCTGAGCTTGCATGTCTGTGTCTAATGAAACACTACACACACAGATATGTAACCCTGAACATTTATATAATGTGTAGACTGGTAATAAAGTGTTTATAACTCCTTCTTGAGTCTTAATAGACTAGTAATAACCTGACGGTTACACTATAAGCCCATAACCCAACAATAACACACAGCTCTCGAGTCAGATTAAACACACACCGCTGTGGAATGAGTGATGGAACCTCCCTGTGAGAAAAACAAGACAGACAAAGAAAAGAAAATGGTAGAGTGATAACACTTCACCTCTGGCTGAGAAATGAGGGGCTGACACAGACAGAGAGAGAGAGATGTGTAGACTGGAGAGGAGAGAGAATCTGCTCTCCGACATGTTAATTATTATTGGTGTCACTCGCTGTATACAATTTCATACTCTACTACTCATAATAACAACAACAACAACATACACTGCCTAGATACTGTAGCTTAGGATATATCCAAAAAAGTATTAGACCGCTTGAAAAAGCAAATAGCCTGCTGAGGACATGATCCACAGACATGGTAGTAGGCTGTTTATGTGACTACTTGCACTGAGGCAGTCTACCCTTACGCTCACCTCAAAAGAGGTAGTCTCTCTCTCTCCAGACTCAGGACTCACCGGCTGTGAGAAGAGACTACCACAGAGGAGACCTTCCTAAGCCTGTAATAGTGGTGGCTGGTGGGAAAAGGCAGCATGAAATCCAAAAGGACTCCCTCTCACTCTAATAGCTCTCTAACGTTTACCGTAATTACAGGGGCTGTCATGCCTCGCCACGGGTGTGTCTGGGACCTTATGGGGCGAGAGAGAGAGAGAACCTGGGTTCCGCCTCAAATGGCACCCTATTCCCTATTTAGTGCACTACTTTTGACCAGAGCCATAAGGAACTGGGTGCCATTTGGGACGCACCCCGTTTGCAGGGCTCTACCGTGCGATCAGTTCAAATCGCATGTGCGCCTAAATATTTTGCTGTGCAACCTGGAATTTTTATTTTGGGAGCACAAGCGTACCAAGATAAATGAATGATTGTAGCTTTATTACCTCAAATATTTTTCATAGTGCTCCTTGTAAAGAAAGGTCAGCCTAGAGCCCTGGTGTGAGGCAAAAGGAGAGAACCCTAAAACCCAGTGTCAACTCTACTCACACAGTAACCGTTACATGAATGTATAGTTTTGTAAGCTACTGACAGCCTTGGTTTGCTTTGCAACATATAGAGTGACTACATACAGCCATCTAGCTGCCGCCTGGTAGTTGGTTTATTCCTGGGCTCAGGCTGGGAAAGAGATTGAAGAGAGCGAAAATAAAATGGTGCTACTGTTTCCTTAAGACCAGCTAATGGGCGGTTCGGTTAAATGTCCACACGAAGCGGTAGGTCGTTTTTCTATTGCAATCACCGCTGCCTCTGCTCGATATACGACTCCTAAAAACGGCACCGCGAGGGGGAGTAGCGTTATCTGCTTTCTTGTTTGCTACTTAGTTTGTTGCCTCTAGAAATGAAATGAGAGCGCCAACGAGATACTACTTAGCATTTCAAAGGCATATTGGCCACCGCTGCAACAAAAGGGCCAATGTCGGCGCATTCCGACTCGTTGTTGTAGAGAGGAGTGAATGAACAAGGAGAGAGATTATTTACTCTATTGGTTTCTCCTTTTCACAGAAGCTTATGGTTTAAAGTCGTGATCCCAAAGACAGATCACAACGCAAAAATCTACACAACACGGACCTTGACTGACACAAAATAGTGCGTTTGTCAGTGTGGTTACATGCGCAGTACACACAATAATGCGATTTAATATGATAGTTCGATTAAAACGTTTACATGCTTTGCAAGAACGATTTCCCTAATAATCATGTTTACATGACATCTGAAATCAGGCTACCTGATGGCACTCTGATAAATCCAGAAAATTGCCAATCAAAATAAACGTTAAACCATAGCGAGCATGTTATTTTAGGCAACATAGTTCTGACATAAAGTTTGTATGTGAAAACTACTTCTAGCTGTTCCGAACTCACTTCACTCGTGCTAAAAGAGGGCGCCTCCCTCCGCTGGTGCTAGCACATGCGCAGATCAAATACACTGCTGGATCGTCGATTATTATATTAAGGCGTTTACATGTCCTAATAATCCTAAAGATTGCTCAGAAAACCAGGTATTTAATCGGCGTATGGTTACTTCGATGTTGACATTAAGCCGATTAAGATAAAACGACTATTGCATAAACTGCCTACTGCCATAATCAGTTTAATATCGAATTATTAGTATGCATGTAAAAACGTACGTTTCATGATAGTCGGAAAACATAAAAATGCATTGGCCATTGTCTGTTTGTTAATCTAGCTCTATCAAAAGCAAAAGTAGCCTATCCACATAATAGTGTAGTAACCCCCCCCCCCCCCCCCCTCCCCTTTAAACTATAGTTCAGACTGTAGCATTGAAGCTTATTACGTCCCTGTCGGAGAGCTTTTTTTATCAAGCTGTCTAGTATCCTAGTTCTAGTAGGTTCCTCTATTCCAAGTCTGTTCCGCTCTCATACACCCAGACGAGACTGTCAAGTAGAAATCACGACTGGAGAAATATAGGCTACTATAGTACTCTCAACCGTTATGAGATTCATATTTGAAGAATAGCTGGAAATTTGCTGAACTGTAACAACTGACAAATGTTGCCAACAATGTGGTCAACTGTGGGCGAGAATGTCTGCCGAGTAGGGAAACAATGTTGCAACAAATTTCCGCCGAGAAAATGTAACAGTTTAGCTACCAAAACAAAGAACTCGTGTGGAACTTCGTCGTCAATTCAAAAGTAATCCGCCTATCAAGTAGTCCCGGAAAATGTGTTCAACCAACTAGCTACGGACACTTTTCCCAAAGACTTAGCTTCCAAAGCTAACGTTAGCTTGGTCTAAAAGCAAAGCAACATTGCCCTCAAAAGGGCTACCACAGCCAGCAAGACATTTTCTGAAAATACAACAAGGCGCAAAGTTAGTTGTTGGCTGCAAGGGGGAAGTTATTGGATTGCGTTCTTTGTAAACACACGCGCTTGTTGGCACAGTGTTTTGAAACAACCGTAGTGAGTTCAAAGCAATTCACTGAGCGTAGTTAGAAGAATGTTCTCAACAACTTTTCCAGCGGGGGCGGCTGAGTTGTAGCCCAACTTTGGGGGGGGGGGGGGGGTACTATGTAGAGTAGACTAAAGAACGGGCATCTTGGGCTGGTGACTGTCTCTTTAACTTACCGCTATAAGTGTGTTGTTCCTCTGCTCGGTCGAAGACGCCGATTCGGGGTCTTGCTGTTTATTTTGATGCTTGCTGTTTGCAGATTTCTTCGCCCTCTGCTCCAAGCTCCGCTGGTAAAGACTCACGGTCTCCCTCCGTTCTATCTCCAGCTGCTCGGCGTGGGCTTGCTGGTAACGGTTCTCACAGTTGACATGGTGCCGCCTGCACCCCTCTATCCTCTGCCGTAGCCGCTCCACTACCGTGCTGTGTTTGGGAATGCCCACATTGTTGGGGTTTCCACCCGGGTTCATGCCGCTCGCCATGGCATTGTTGTTGATGCAAATGTTACTGCCGTTCGCTGCAGCGGGGGTTGCAAAGTCCCCCATCATTCACCCGAAAGGCTAGTATTTTGGAATAAGTTTTTCTTCCCCTCAAGCCTCCGAGTAGTCTCTTCGTCTTCTAGGCTAAATGTTACAGGGAAGGGGAGAGGGTCGTTATGATGAACAAGACGGGGACCGGGTGATTCAAATGACCGTAAGGACAGTAAACAAACGGTGGTCGTTGTTGATTCTTGTTCCCTCCTTCGGGACAGGACGCGGTGGCTCCACCATTCAACACTGTTTTCAAATATCACCTTGCCCCGTTGATGGAAAAACACCGATAACAATATCCCGTAGCCCAGCACGAAGGCTTCAAGAACGAGCTAGTCGGTCGGTTGACCAGTAAATCAACACAACAACCGCGGCCAGACTAGTAGTAAAGGTAATAACTCCATAGGACACAACCGGATATTAAGCTACAGGCGATCATCACTACCTCCGAGTCCCACTCGAACTCCACTCACACACACAACAGACCGACGCTGCCTCGAGCTCGCCGTTGTTTTATTATGTTGTCCTTTGTGAAAAAGTTTTGCTGTTTGAACCGAAGGGGCTCCGGAGTTGCTCCGTGAACTTGCTGCATTTCATTGGTTTGGTCGGTAAAAATCTCTAAGCTGAACGTGAAGAAGAGTTGTCGTGATGGGTAACCGGGTCCCGTCAACTGGTGCACATCGAAATCCTCAAGACATGGCCGTGATCTCTCGGCTGGTCGCTAGTAGCTGATCACTGCCACCATCACAATAATCAAGACCGATCCTCCTCCATGCCAGCGGAGTGATATCAGGACAAGAGTTTAGTAAAAACCAGCTAGAGGCTGTGAGTAGCCCGACGGCACAGAGGAAAACCCGGACTGGAGTATGCATGTTACAGCCACGCCGGATCCGTAGCGAATAAACAGTGGAATGAAAGCAGAATACATGTAGGCCTAGTGGCCGGTCACTGTAACTACAACCAGGCAATGCAACATCAAAGCAATGTTGTAGCTCACAAATATGAAACGACAATTCAAATAAAAATCTAATCAACGTGTATTGGTCGCATACACATATTTAGCAGATGTTATTGTGTAGCGAAATGCTTATGTTCCTAGCTCCCAACAGTGCAGTAATATCTAACCATATAAAACAAAACATGCAAATCTAAAAAGTAAAATCATGGAATTGAGAAATATTAGGATGAGCAATGTCAGAGTCTGGAATATAAATATATATATATGTATATGATGGGACATAGATATGGACAGTATATGGATAGAATATGTAGTATATCTGTAGTATATGTACAACAATAGTTAAATAGGCTTTGACTAGAATACAGTATATACATATGAAGTCTGTAAAACAGTATGTAAACATTATTAAAGTGACCAGTATTTGATGACTATGTACATAGGGCAGCAGTCTCTAAGGTGCAGGGTCGAGTACCGGGTGGTATGCCGGCTAGTGACAGTGACTAAAGATTAGGGCAGGGTACTGGGCGGATGCAGACCAGTGGTGACTATTTAACTGTCTGGCCTTGAGATAGCTGTTTTTCAGTCTCTGGGTCCCAGCTTTGATGCACCTGTACTGACCCCGCCTTCTAGATGGTAGCAGGGTGAACAGGCCGTGGCGCCGGTGGTTGAAGTCCATGATCTTCTTGGCCTTCCTGTGGCACCGGGTGCTGTAGATGTCCTGGGGGGCAGGCAGTGTGCCCCTGGTGATGCACTTGGCCGACCGCACCACCATCTGGAGAGCCCTAAGGTTAAGGACGGTGCAGTTGCCCTACCAGGAGGTGATACAGCCCGACAGGATGCTCTCAATGGTGCATCTGTAGAAGTTTGTTAGGGTTTTAGGGGCCAAGCCAACTTTCTTCAGCCTCCTGAGGTTCTTCACCACACTGTCTATGTGGATGGACCATTTCAGAATGTCAGTGATGTGTACGCAGAGGGACCTGAAGCTTTTCACTTCTCCACTGTGGTCCTGTCGATGTGGATAGGGGCGTGCTCCCTCTGCTGTCTCCTGAAGTCCACGATCAGCTCCTTCGTTTTGATGACGTTGAGGGAGAGGTTATTTTCCTGGCACCACTCCACCAGGGCCCTCATCTCCACCTTGAAGGTTGTCTCGCCGTTGTTGGTAATCAGGCCTACTACTGTTGTGTCGTCTGCAAACAAAATGATTGAGTTGGAGACGTGCGTGGTCAAGCAGTCATGGGTGAACAGGGAGTAAAGGAGGGGGCTGAGCACGCACCCTTGTGGGGCCCCTGTGTTGAGGATCAGCGTAGTGGAGGTCAGGAAGTCCAGGACCCAGTTGAACAGGGCGGGGTTCAGACCCAGGGCCCTGAGCTTAGTGATGAGCTTGGAGGGTACTATGGTGTTGAAGGCTGAGCTGTAGTCAAGGAACAGCATTCTTACATAGGTATTCCTCTTGTCCAGATGGGATAGGGCAGTGTGCAGTGCAATGGAGATTGCGTCATCCATGGATCTATTTGGGTGGTATGCAAATTGCAGTGGGTCTAAGGTGTCGGGTAAGGTAGAGGTGATATGATCCTTATTAACTAGCCTCAAAGCACTTCATGATGACAGAAGTGAGTGCTATGGGGCGATAGTCATTTAGTTCAGTTACCTTTGCTTTCTTGGGTACAGGAACAATGCTGGACATCTTGAAGCAAGTGGGGACAGCAGACTGGGATAGGGAGAGATTGAATATGTCCGTAAAACACTCCAGCCAGCTGGTCTGCACATGCTCTGAGGACGCGGGTAAGGATGCCGTCTGGGCCGGGAGCCATGCGAGGGTTAACACGCTTGTCTTACTCACATTGACCACGGAGAACGAGAGCTCACCGTCCTCGTGAACGACAGTGTCCCTCATCAGCAGTGTTTGTATTTTGTATTTGTATTTTTGTATTTTGCCAGTGAGAGGTTTGAATGTCTTGTGATAGTAGGCGGACAAAGAAGGTGTTTAGCTTGTCCGGGAGCAAGACGTCAGTGTCCGCGACGTGTCTGGTTTTCCCTTTATAATCTGTGATCGTCTGGAGTCTCTGCCACATACGTCTCATGTCTGAGCCATTGAATCGTGACTCCACTTTGTCTCTGTACTGACGTTTTGCCCATTTCATTGCCTACCGGAGGGCATAACTGGACTGTTTGTAGTCGTCCATGTTCCCAGTCACCTTGCCGTGGTTAAATACAGTGGTTCCCGCTTTCAGTTTTGCGTGAATGCTGCCATCTATCTACGGTTTTTGGTTTGGATAGGTTTTAATCATCACAGTGTGAACAACATCCCCTTTGCACTTCCTGATGAACTCAGTCACCATTTCAGTGTATACATCAATGTTATTCTCAGAGGCAACCCGGAACATATCCCAGTTCGCATGATCAAAACAATCTTGAAGCATATATTCCGATTGGTCAGACCAACGTTGAACTGACCTTACCACGGATACTTCCTGTTTGAGTTTCTGCCTATAGGAAGGGAGGAGCAGAATGGAGGTGTGATCTGATTTGCCAAAGGGAGGGCGGGGGAGGGCCTTGTAGCCATCCCGGAAGGAAGAGTAGCAATGGTCGAGAGTTTTTGAGACGTGAGTAGCGCAGGCAATGTGTTAATAAAACTTCGGTAGCATTTTCCTCAGATTTGCTTTATTAAAGTCCCCAGCTACAATAAATGCAGCCTCAGGATATGCGGTTTCCAGTTTGCACAAAGTCCAGTGTAATTCTCTCGGGAGGTAATGTGGTCGGCATTTGATTGTAAGGTATTCCAGGTCGGGTGAACAAAAGGACTTCAGTTCCTGTACATTACCACAATAACACCATGAGTAGTTAATCATGAAACACCTCCGCCTTTCTTTTTCCCAGACAGTTATTTCTTCCTGTCCACGCGTTGTACTGAGAACCCAGATGGCTGTATGGACAGGGACAGTTTATCCAGAGAGAACCATGATTCCGTGAAACAGATTACGTTACAGTCCCTGATGCCTCTCTGGAAGGAGATCCTCACCCTGAGCTTGTCTACTTTATTGTTTAGGGACTGAACATTAGCAAGTAATATACTCGGAAGCGGTGGATGGTATGCACGCCTCCTGTGTCGGACTAAGAGCCCACTCCGTATACCTCTTCTCCGTCGGCATCTTGGAGCAGCCTCTGGGATGAGTGGAATTGCCTTGGGGGGTATGAACAAAGGATCCAATTCAGGTAGAGTCATACTTATGGTCAAAATGCTGGTGAGTGACCGCCGATCTAATGGCCAAAAGTTATTTTTGGCTGTAGGTAATAATGCAAAAAAACCTTCTGAGCAAATAATGTGAGAAATAACACACACAAAAAAAATTAAATACTGAAAAGTTGCTTAGGAGCCAGGAACAGGGCGTCCATGTCTATCGGCCCCATCTTGTATTGAAGAATACGCTACATGGCCAAAGGTATGTGGACCCCCCTTCAAATTAGTGGATTCTGCTTTTTCAGCCACACCTGTTGCTGACAGGTGTATAAAATGAAGCACACAGCCATGCAATCTCAATAGACAAACGTTGGCAGTAGAATGGCCTTACTGAAGAGCTCAGTGACTTTCAACGTGGCACCGTCATAGGATGCCACCTTTCCAACAAGTCAGTTTGTCAAATTTCTGCCCTGCTAGAGCTGCCCCGGTCAACTGTAAGTCCCATTATTGTGAAGTGGAAAAGTCTAGGAGCAACAATGGCTCAGCTGTGAAGTGGTAGGCCACACAAGCTCACAGAACGGGACCGCCGAGTGCTGAAGCGCATAGTGCATAAAAATCGTCAGTGGGGTCCTCTCTCTCTCTCTCTCTCTCTCTCTCTCTCTCTCTCTCTCTCTCTCTCTCTCTCTCTCTCTCTCTCTCTCTCTCTCTCTCTCTCTCTCTCTCTCTCTCTCTCTCTCTCTGTCTCTCTCCCTCTCTCTCTCTCTCTGTCTCTCTCTCTCTCTCACACACACATACACACACACACCCTCCCAGTCCCTGCCACCCAACGACAACATGTGCTGCATGTGTCCCTGGATCTGCTCCATTGGTTTTGAGATGATCCAATAGGGTTAGGGTTGGAGCTGATTTGGTGGCCCGTGAGTGTGTGTGTGTGCCTGTGTGTGTGTGAGTATTACACTCTTATCGAACCCCCTGAAGGTCCAACACACAGGAACAGAGAGAGAGAGGAAGGAAAAGGAAGTGAAGTGAAGTGGACATAGGGCAGGTTAGAACACATCAGTTTCCTGAACCCACATCACAGAGGAGACCATCATCATCCCAGCCATTATGATGTCACAATGCCATGGAACATTCTGACATCTCATTGTGCTTAGTTCAGAAAGAAATTCATACACCTCTCCATTGTGACATCACAATAACAGATTATTGGCAAAGGTACATAAATATAATAACAATAACAATCATTTATTCAACTTCTATAGCGCTTTTCATTACAACAATTATTCCAAAGCGCTTGAAAAAGCAAAAAAAATAAAAAATACAGATTTTCAGACAGAGTTGAAAGTTGACTGTTTCAAGCCTTCAACAGTCAAGATGGAACCACATGGATTGAGCAGAGGGAGGAGGTCAACGGGGGAGATGAGGAGGTCCTCCAGTGGCAGGCAGCACAGTTCACTCTTCATTGAAGGCGCCTCGCCAGCGCCTCGCCACCCCGCCGTCCGACTGTGACTCCGTAGCCATTGACTCTCTGTTCTTGTAGAACGAGATTCAGTTAGTTTTGGAGCTCTCACTCACTCAGGATAATGCTGACAGCCTGCTCATAACTTCGTAGGAAACCTCCTGAGCAATGAAATCGTCACTACCTGCTCGTCATGCATTGTAGTTCTCTTTATTGGGTCAGCAGACCGTAAAAACAACAAAAAATAGGCTGGTGTATTCAAATCAAAATACACTAGCTACAGTTGAAGTCGGAAGTTTACATACACCTTAGCCAAATACATTTAAACTCAGTTTTTTACAAATCCTGGCCCCGTGTAGCTCAGTTGGTAGAACATGTCACTTGCAATGCCAGGGTTGTGGGTTCGATTCCCACGGGGGGCTAGTATGACAAAAAAAAATTATGCACTCACTAACTGTAAGTTGCTCTGGGTAAGAGTGTCTGCTAAATGACTAAAATGTAATCCTAGTAAACATTCCCTGTTTTAGGTCAGTTAGGATCACCACTTTATTTTAAGAATGTGAAATGTCAGAATAATAGTAGAGAGAATGATTTATTTAAGCTTTTATTTCTTTCATCACATTCCCAGTGGGTCAGAAGTTTACATACACTCAGTTAGTATTTGGTAGCATTGCCTTTAAATTGTTTAACTTGGGTCAAACGTTTCAGGTAGCCTTCCACAATCTTCCCACAATAAGTTGGGTGAATTTTGGCCCATTCCTCCTGATAGAGCTGGTGTAACTGAGTCAGGTTTGTAGGCCTCCTTGCTCGCACATTCTTTTTCAGTTCTGCCCACACATTTTCTATAGGATTGAGGTCAGGCCTTTGTGATGGCCACTCCAATACCTTGACTTTGTTATCCTTAAGCCATTTTTCCACTACTTTGGAGGTATGCTTGGGGTCATTGTCCATTTGGAAGATCCATTTGCGACCAAGCTTTAACTTCTTGACTGATGTCTTGAGATGTTGCTTCAATATATCCACATAATTTTCCTTCCTCATGTTGCCATCTAATTTGTGAAGTGCACCAGTCCCTCCTGCAGCAAAGCAACCCACAGCATGATGCTGCCACCCCTGTGCTTCACAGTTGGGATGGTGTTCTTCGCCTTGCAAGCCACCCCCTTTTTCCTCCAAACATAACGATGGTCATTATGGGCAAACAGTTCTATATCTGTTTCATCAGACCAGAGGACATTTCTCCAAAAAGTATGATCTTTGTCCCCATGTGCAGTTGCAAACTGTATTCTGGCTTTTTTATGGCGGTTTTGGAGCAGTGGCTTCTTCCTTGCTGAGCGGCCTTTCAGGTTATGTTGATATAGGACTCGTTTTACTGTGGATATAGATACTTTTGTACCTGTTTCCTCCAGCATCTTCACAAGGTCCTTTGCTGTTGTTCTGGGATTGATTTGCACTTTTCGCACAAAAGTACATTCATCTCTAGGAGACAGAACTCCTTCCTGAGCGGTATGACGGCTGCGTGGTCCCATGGTGTTTATACTTGCGTACTATTGTTTGTACAGATGAACGTGGTACCTTCAGGCGTTTGGAAATTGTTCCCAAGGATGAACCAGACTTGTGGAGGTCTACCTTTATCTTTCTGAGGTCTTGGCTGATTTATTTTGATTTTCCCATGATGTCAAGCAAAGAAGCACTGGGTTTGAAGGTAGGCCTTGAAATACATCCACAGGTACACCTCCAATTGACTCAAATGATGTCAATTAGCCTATCAGAAGCTTCTAAAGCCATGACATCATTTTCAAGCTGTTTAAAGGCACTGTCAACTTAGTGTATGTAAACTTCTGACCCACTGGAATTGTGATACAGTGAATTATAAGTGAAATAATCTGTCTGTAAACAATTGTTGGAAAAATTACTTGTGTCATGCACAAAGTAGATGTCCTAACCGACTTGCCAAAACTATAGTTTGTTAACAAGAAATTTGTGGAGTGGTTGAAAAACGAGTTTTAATGACTCCAACCTAAGTGTATGTAAACTTCCGACTTCAACTGTAGATGCAATCCAGACTTAATATTTACACAATTGGCTATTCAAAACCAAAAGAAAGTAAAAAGATTCAAACAAATAACACTGACAAATTATTCAATATTTAGAAAATGTACAGGAGCTCTCTGCCTAGGCGACCTCACGGTGCCATGGCAACCACGGAACTTATTACATTATTATTATTTATATTATTATAATTTATTACATTTCTATAGTGCTTTTCATAGAATTTCAAAGCACTTCAAGAGCAAAAAAACAAAAAAACAGAAATATATCATGACAGGTCAATCAATAGAGGCCAAGTCTTTGAAATCTGCATCCTCCGAAGATGGAGAGGGTCAGTTCATGGCTTGAGCGAAGGGAGCTAGACAGAGGATGGTAGATGACGGTGATGGAGTCTGCTGATGATCTGACTCTTATTGCCACTCGACCTCTCCTCTTCCACTCTTGGGTGATGCCTCAGCAGCTCTGGGCGCCAGAAAGCTCGCCACACAAAGTTCAGAGTAGTAGCCAGTCGTCCTCACTACGAGCCTTCTGCCTCAGCACTGCTATGTTCCTCTGTCTCCCATTCCTCTCACGCTTCAGGCGACCCCTAAAAATGATGTTCTCAAAAGATCAGTAACTGGCAGCCAGGTTAAGCAAAAAATATGGTATTGTGTCCAGATGCATAAAAAAAATTAAAAAGCTAGCTAGCCAAGCCAAAAAGTGTTAACCTGTCAGACAATCTGCAAATTTGTGGCTCAAAAACACCAGATATATGCAATAGAAACTCAATGTTATCAAAAACAAAAGAGCTGAAAAATAACAACAATTTAAAAACAACTAAAAAGAACTAAATATGTACACATTTATAGGAGCTCTTTGCTTGGGCTGCTACTAGGGCGCCATGGCAACTATAGAACTATGTCAGAATTCAGAAATGATGTCATTGTTTTAGCACTATCCACAGAGTTTTAAAACTACGGCACGGGAAATGGTTCAACGCACCAATAAATCAGCACAAATGTTTTCATATTAGCGGGGTATTGGAGGTGAAATTGGGAGCATGTGTACTGTGCTAATGACGATACTAATGTAGAGCACTGTACAATATGTTGAACTTAGCAAATGAGGCGTTCGAGGTAAGTGCAGGGGTCCGCCATTTTATGAACCTCCACTATTGTGAGAGCTAGATGAGCAACGTAAGCAACAAACCAAGAAGGACCATTGTCTTTGTCTGTACTCTGTTTCTTATGATCTCATCATCTTCATGGTACTAAATTAATCCATGGCAAAAATATTTTTATCCACATCGTTTTTTTTTCTCTGGACAGATTATAATAACTGGCATAAGTACTGTTGTCTGTCTGTGTCTCTCTCTCTGTCTCTGTCTCTGTCTCTGTCTCTGTCTCTTTCTCTGTCTCTGTCTCTGTCTCTGTCTCTGTCTCTGTCTCTGTCTCTATCTCTCTCTCTCTGCTAAGTCATGCTTGGTGGTAACATGACACAGTGACCAATCTATTTCTCATCAGGCATTACACTGCAGAATAGTACAGGACAGTACGTCTGCTCCTCAGTACAACAACACGTAAACATAGTGACTCAGCTGTGTGTGTGTGTGTGTGTGTGTATACGTGTGTATGTGTGTGTTTCGCTGTAACTGGTGCTGCGGCCCGGTCCGACCAGCTTAGTGCTAGAGGAATGACTGGAATGTTGTTGTCCACACACATACCACCCCCGCACTTGTCCAGGCTCACCGGTTTGAGTGTGTCAAGAACTGCAACGCTGCTGGGTTTTTCATGCTCAACAGTTTCCTGTGTGTATCAAGAATGGTCCATCACCCAAAGGACATCCAGCCAACTTGACACAACTGTGGGAAGCATTGGAGTCAACATGGGCCAGCATCCCTGTGGAACACTTTCAACACCTTGTAGAGTCCATCCCCCGACGAATTGAGGCTGTTCTGAGGGCAAAAGGTGGGTGCAACTCAATATTAGGAAGGTGTTTTGTACACTCAGTGTATATCGATCCACAGTGTTTTAAAACTGGCTAGTTAGTTGGTTTGCTAAGACAATTGAGAGGCTAGCTAACTAGCTAGCTAGCTATTGTTTTTATTTGAACAAGAACATAAGAATTGAGCGGATCTCCCGAGTGGTTACTCCAAGGTGGACTTTTCCAGCAACTGATGGCACTGAGCCTTTGGCACGCTAGCGGCACCTAGCTGGCATCACCCAGGTGGGTGCTGGAGGAGTAGTTTACCACTGAGCCTACAGAGAGGCTGGGGATGGCAAGGGGCTGCCCTGATCAACGGCTCCGGACCTGTCTTCCTGATGTGTGTGTCCCCCCCCCCCCCCCCCCCCTCATCTGCTAACGAGCCTTGGACTGTGAGGCGGAGGAGTGTGCACTCAGATAGTGGAGTGGAGAAAGGAATCCGAGCTGATGGAGTTGTATGTCGTCTGGACATGCCCGCCTCCGTGGAAGATCATTTTACAGCCCCACATGAACTAGTCATCAATAACTGAATTCTTGTTTTTTTTGTTTCGTTTTTAAAGCATCTTTAAGATTCTTCATGAAATGAAAGCGCTATATAAAAATAATTATATTATTATTATTTCTCTCTGAGTTAAGCAGTTATTGTGATGTCACACTGGAGAGGTGTCACAAGGCTTGCCAATATCACAGAAGGTTATTTGTTTTTTTGGTAACTGTGCATTGGGTAAATATTGGACAGACCACACGCTTGGTTATTTTGACCCAGCCAGTTGGGTTGTGTGAATAACCCAACATGTTGGGTTGTTGGGATTACCCAACCCTACCTTGATCTTACTAAAGAAAACAACCCTACTAAGTGACCCAATGCCTGCAACCCAGCATTTGTTTTCGCGTGTGTGATGTCACAATGGCTAGAGTGAATAATGACCTGCTAAGAACTACTGTATAGGTCGTTATCATTCAAATGTCACACTAAGGTGAAGAAAGTTCAATTTGCCTGCCAGGGGTCAAGGAGGCCCCCAGCTTCGCTAAAACCATTGACAACTGCGTGCCGTTTTCAAGGTATTATTAAATAAATGTTATAACTATTTGCTTGTAATATCAAGGCAACTAAAGATGTTGTGTAAAGCGTTGCCAGTTTGTTTAACACTAGACATTATATTGGTGTATTTCTGTCATGTCAGGTGTATCTGCAGGTTGTAACTCTTAGTTTGGCTCTAGGCCCAAATGGCACACTATTTCCTACATAGGCCCCTGGTCAAAGGTAGTGCACAGTATAGGGAATAGGGAGGTGACTTGGGAGTGTGTCTCATAGCTGTGTCTGATGCATGTATGTAATAAACAGTCCTTTAGCAGTTACAGCCAGTTTTAAACACACACACACACAGGAGAGCTAACGACGCCCCTCAAGTCGTTGTGCCGGTTTGTCTGCTCAGGACTTCAAGTGTAGGTGTTAAATAATCTACACTACAGGTAAGCAGAGAGAAAGAGGGAGAGAGAGAGGGACAGAGAGAGAGAACCAGACCCTGACCACAGCCTCAACATCACAGCAGGACAGACAAATGAAGAACCCCAAGCCCAGGGGATCCCACCCCCTCTGAGCACCCCCCCGTCAGCCACCCTGATAGCCCTCCTGACAACCCCCCCACACCCACTGAGGACATACACAAGCCACAGAATGTACTCCTTATGGACTCAAATGGGAAAAATATACAAGAAAATAAACTTTATCTCAAACACACAGTGTCTAAACTCTGGTGTCCAAACACCCAGCGTGCCCTAGACCTTCTGTTTGAGGACCAACTAGGGTCACCCAGCCACATAATAATACACACAGGCAAAAAAGACCTGAGAGCACAGCATTCAAGGGAGTGATTGAAAAAGCTTCTTCTACTTTCCCCAACGCACCAGTGTTTATCTCCACCCTGCTACCACCAAAAGTCTTCCACCCTGTTACCATACAGCGGGTAAACGCAAGTATTGCCCGTGACTACGTCTCAAAACCAAATGTTTACCTGGCCAACCACTCCACCCTGGACTCCAATCTTTTTGGCCCTATAACACAGAACAAACAGCAAAAAAATATACGTGATCAAATGCAAATCTTAGAATCAACTATTAAAGACTACCAGAACCCACTGGATTCTCCAATTACATTGAATGAACTACAGGACAAAATACAAACCCTCCAACCCAAAAAGGCAAGTGGTATTGATGGTATCCTCAATGAAATGATAAAATATACAGGCCAATTGGCTATACTTAAACTCTTTAACATAATTCTTAGCTCTGGCATCTTCCCCAATATTTGGAACCAAGGACTGTTCACCCCAATCCACAAAAGTGGAGACAAATTTGACCCCAATAACTACAGTGGGATATGCGTCAACAGCAACCTTGGAAAGATCCTCTGCATTATCATTAACAGCAGACTAGCTCATTTCCTCAGTGAAAACAATGTCCTGAGCAAATGTCAAATTGGCTTTTTACCAAATTACCGTATGACAGACCACTTATTCACCCTGCACACGCGAATTGACAAACAAACAAACCAGGCAAAGGCAAAGTCTTCTCATGCTTTGTTGACTTCAAAAAAACGTTTGACTCAATTTGGCATGAGGGACTGCTATACAAATTGATGGAAAGTGGGGTTGGGGGAAAAACATACGACATTATAAAATCCATGTACACAAACAACAAGTGTGCGGTTAAAATTGGCAAAAACACACACATTTCTTTCCACAGAGCCGTGGGGTGAGACAGGGTTGCAGTTTAAGCCCCACCCTCTTCAACATATATATCAACGAATTGGCGAGGGCACTAGAACAGTCTGCAGCACCCGGCCTCACACTACTAGAATCTGAAGTCAAATGTCTACTGTTTGCTGATGATCTGGTGCTTCTGTCACCAACCAAGGAGGGCCTACAGCAGCACCTGGATCTTCTGCACAGATTCTGTCAGACCTGGGCCCTGACAGTAAATCTCAGTAAGACAAAAATAATGGCGATCCAAAAAAGGTCCAGTTGCCAGGACCACAAATACAAATTCCATCTAGACACCGTTGCACTAGAGCACACAAAAAACTATACATACCTCGGCCTAAACATCAGTGCCACAGGTAACTTAAAGCTGTGAACGATCTGAGAGACAAGGCAAGAAGGGCCTTCTATGCCATCAAAAGAAACATAAAATTCAACATACCAATTAGGATCTGGCTAAAAATACTTGAACCAGTTATAGAACCCATTGCCCTTTATGGTTGTGAGGTCTGGGGTCCGCTCACCAACCAAGAATTCACAAAATGGGAGAAACACCAAATTGAGACTCTGCATGCAGAATTCTGCAAAAATATCCTCAGTGTACAACGAAAAACACCAAATAATGCATGCAGAGCAGAATTAGGCCGATACCCGCTAATTATCAAAATCCAGAAAAGAGCCGTTAAATTCTAAAACCACTTAAAAGGAAGCAATTCCCAAACCTTCCATAACAAAGCCATCACCTACAGAGAGATGAACTTGGAGAAGAGTCCCCTAAGTAAGCTGGTCCTGGGGCTCTGTTCACAAACACAAACAGACCCCACAGAGCCCCAGGACAACAACAACAACACAATTAGACCCAACCAAATCATATGATCAAACAAAAATATAATTACTTGACACATTGGAAAGGATTAACAAAAGAACAGAGCAAACTAGAATGATATTTGGCTCTAAACAGAGAGTACACAGTGGCAGAATACCTGACCATTGTGACTGACCCAAAATTAAGGAAAGCTTTGACTATGTACAGACTCAGTGAGCATAGCCTTGCTATTGAGAAAGGCCGCCGTAGGCAGACCTGGCTCTCAAGAGAAGACAGGCTATGTGCACACTGCCCACAAAATGAGGTGGAAACTGAGCTGCACTTCCTAACCTCCTGCCAAATGTATGACCATATTAGAGACACATATTTCCCTCAGATTACACAGATCCACAAAGAATTTGAAAACAAACCCAATTTTGATAAACTCCCTTATCTACTGGGTGAAATACCACATTGTGCCATCACAGCAGCAAGATTTGTGACCTGTTGCCACAAGAAAAGGGCAACCAGTGAAGAATAAACACCATTGTAAACACAACCCATATTTATGTTTATTTATTTTCCCTTTTGTACTTTAACTATTTGCACATTGTTACAACACTGTATATAGACATAATATTACATTTGAAATGTCTTTATTCTTTTGGAACTTCTGAGTGTAATGTTTACTCTTAATATTTATTGTTTATTTCACTTTTGTTTACTATCTACTTCACTTGCTTTGGCAATGTTAACATATGTTTCCATGCCAATTAAGCCCTTAATTGAAATTGAATTGAGTGAGAGAGAGAGAGAGAGAGAGAGGGGGGGGGAGAGGGAGAGAGAGAGAGAGAGAGAGAGCGAGAGAGAGAGAGAGCGGGAAGAGAGAGAGAGAGAGAGAGAGAGAGAGAGAGAGAGAGAGAGAGAGAGAGAGAGAGAGAGAGCGGGGAAGAGAGAGAGAGAGAGAGAGAGAGAGAGAGAGAGAGAGAGAGAGAAGAGAGAGAGCGGGGAAGAGAGGAGAGAGAGAGAGAGAGAGAGAAGAGCGGGGAAGAGAGAGAGAGAGAGGGGTAAAGAGAGAGAGAGAGAGAGAGAGAGAGAAGAGAGAGAGAGAGAGAGGGGGGGTGGGGGAGAGAGAGCGGGGAAGAGAGAGAGAGAGCAGGAAGAGAGAGAGAGAGAGAGAGAGCGGGAAGAGAGGAGAGAGAGAGAGAGAGAGAGAGAGAGAGAGAGAGAGAGAGAGAGAGAGAGAGAGAGAGAGAGAGAGGGGTAAAGAGAGAAAAATACATCACACAGACATT
>NW_028161501.1:0-131218 GCF_964263955.1 Coregonus lavaretus | reverse complement strand
AGTAGAGAGACAACAGAAGTAGAGAGACAGAGACAACAGAAGTAGAGAGACAACAGAAGTAGAGAGACAGAGACAACAGAAGTAGAGAGACAACAGAAGTAGAGAGACAACAGAAGTAGAGAGACAGAGACAACAGAAGTAGAGAGACAACAGAAGTAGAGAGACAGAGACAACAGAAGTAGAGAGACAACAGAAGTAGAGAGACAACAGAAGTAGAGAGACAACAGAAGTAGAGAGAAGAGAGACAACAGAAGTAGAGAGACAGAGACAACAGAAGTAGAGAGACAACAGAAGTAGAGAGACAGAGACAACAGAAGTAGAGAGACAACAGAAGTAGAGAGACAACAGAAGTAGAGAGACAGAGACAACAGAAGTAGAGAGACAACAGAAGTAGAGAGACAACAGAAGTAGAGAGACAACAGAAGTAGAGAGACAACAGAAGTAGAGAGACAGAGACAACAGAAGTAGAGAGACAACAGAAGTAGAGAGACAACAGAAGTAGAGAGACAGAGACAACAGAAGTAGAGAGACAGAGACAACAGAAGTAGAGAGACAACAGAAGTAGAGAGACAACAGAAGTAGAGAGACAACAGAAGTAGAGAGACAGAGACAACAGAAGTAGAGAGACAGAGACAACAGAAGTAGAGAGACAGAGACAACAGAAGTAGAGAGACAACAGAAGTAGAGAGACAACAGAAGTAGAGAGACAGAGACAACAGAAGTAGAGAGACAGAGACAACAGAAGTAGAGAGACAGAGACAACAGAAGTAGAGAGACAACAGAAGTAGAGAGACAGAGACAACAGAAGTAGAGAGACAACAGAAGTAGAGAGACAGAGACAACAGAAGTAGAGAGACAGAGACAACAGAAGTAGAGACAACAGAAGTAGAGAGACAACAGAAGTAGAGAGACAGAGACAACAGAAGTAGAGAGACAACAGAAGTAGAGAGACAACAGAAGTAGAGAGACAACAGAAGTAGAGAGACAACAGAAGTAGAGAGACAGAGACAACAGAAGTAGAGAGACAACAGAAGTAGAGAGACAGAGACAACAGAAGTAGAGAGACAGAGAGACAACAGAAGTAGAGAGACAACAGAAGTAGAGAGACAACAGAAGTAGAGAGACAACAGAAGTAGAGAGACAGAGACAACAGAAGTAGAGAGACAACAGAAGTAGAGAGACAGAGACAACAGAAGTAGAGAGACAGAGACAACAGAAGTAGAGAGACAGAGAGACAACAGAAGTAGAGAGACAGAGACAACAGAAGTAGAGAGACAACAGAAGTAGAGAGACAACAGAGTAGAGAGACAACAGAAGTAGAGAGACAACAGAAGTAGAGAGACAACAGAAGTAGAGAGACAACAGAAGTAGAGAGACAGAGACAACAGAAGTAGAGAGACAACAGAAGTAGAGAGACAACAGAAGTAGAGAGACAGAGACAACAGAAGTAGAGAGACAACAGAAGTAGAGAGACAGAGACAACAGAAGTAGAGCGACAACAAAAGTAGAGAGACAGAGACAACAGAAGTAGAGAGACAACAGAAGTAGAGAGACAACAGAAGTAGAGAGACAGAGAGACAACAGAAGTGGAGAGACAGAGAGACAACAGAAGTGGAGAGACAACAGAAGTAGAGAGACAACAGAAGTAGCGAGACAGAGACAACAGAAGTAGAGAGACAACAGAAGTAGAGAGACAACAGAAGTAGAGAGACGGAGACAACAGAAGTAGAGAGACAACAGAAGTAGAGAGACAGAGACAACAGAAGTAGAGAGACAACAGAAGTAGAGAGACAGAGACAACAGAAGTAGAGAGACAACAGAAGTAGAGAGACAGAGACAACAGAAGTAGAGAGACAACAGAAGTAGAGAGACAACAGAAGTAGAGAGACTGAGACAACAGAAGTGGAGAGACAACAGAAGTAGAGAGACAACAGAAGTAGAGAGACAGAGACAACAGAAGTAGAGAGACAGCAGAAGTAGAGAGACAGAGACAACCGAAGTAGAGAGACAACAGAAGTAGAGAGACAAAAGAAGTAGAGAGACAGAGACAACAGAAGTAGAGAGACAACAGAAGTAGAGAGACAGAGAGACAACAGAAGTGGAGAGACAACAGAAGTAGAGAGACAACAGAAGTAGCGAGACAGAGACAACAGAAGTAGAGAGACAACAGAAGTAGAGAGACAGAGACAACAGAAGTAGAGAGACAACAGAAGTGGAGAGACAACAGAAGTAGAGAGACAACAGAAGTAGCGAGACAGAGACAACAGAAGTAGAGAGACAACAGAAGTAGAGAGACAACAGTAGTAGAGAGACGGAGACAACAGAAGTAGAGAGACAACAGAAGTAGAGAGACAGAGACAACAGAAGTAGAGAGACAACAGAAGTAGAGAGACAACAGAAGTAGAGAGACAGAGACAACAGAAGTAGAGAGACAACAGAAGTAGAGAGACAGAGAGACAACAGAAGTGGAGAGACAACAGAAGTAGAGAGACAACAGAAGTAGCGAGACAGAGACAACAGAAGTAGCGAGACAGAGACAACAGAAGTAGAGAGACAACAGAAGTAGAGAGACAGAGAGACAACAGAAGTAGAGAGACAGAGACAACAGAAGTAGAGAGACAGAGACAACAGAAGTAGAGAGACAACAGAAGTAGAGAGACAGAGAGACAACAGAAGTAGAGAGACAGAGACAACAGAAGTAGAGAGACAGAGACAACAGAAGTAGAGAGACAACAGAAGTAGAGAGACAGAGACAACAGAAGTAGAGAGACAACAGAAGTAGAGAGACAACAGAAGTAGAGAGACAACAGAAGTAGAGAGACAACATAAGTAAGAGAGACAGAGACAACAGAAGTAGAGAGACAACAGAAGTAGAGAGACAGAGACAACAGAAGTAGAGAGACAACAGAAGTAGAGAGACAACAGAAGTAGAGAGACAACAGAAGTAGAGAGACAGAGACAACAGAAGTAGAGAGACAACAGAAGTAGAGAGACAACAGAAGTAGAGAGACAGAGACAACAGAAGTGGAGAGACAACAGAAGTAGAGAGACAACAGAAGTAGAGAGACAACAGAAGTAGAGAGACAGAGACAACAGAAGTGGAGAGACAACAGAAGTAGAGAGACAACAGAAGTAGAGAGACAACAGAAGTAGAGAGACAACAGAAGTAGAGAGACAGAGACAACAGAGGTAGAGAGACAACAGAATTAGAGAGACAGAGACAACAGAAGTAGAGAGACAGAGACAACAGAAGTAGAGAGACAGAGAGACAACAGAAGTAGAGAGACAACAGAAGTAGAGAGACAACAGAAGTAGAGAGACAACATAAGTAGAGAGACAGAGACAACAGAAGTAGAGAGACAGAGACAACAGAAGTAGAGAGACAGAGACAACAGAAGTAAAGAGACAACAGAAGTAGAGAGACAACAGAAGTAGAGAGACAACAGAAGTAGAGAGACAACATAAGTAGAGAGACAGAGACAACAGAAGTAGAGAGACAGAGACAACAGAAGTAGAGAGACAACAGAAGTAGAGAGACAGAGACGACAGAAGTAGAGAGACAGAGACAACAGAAGTAGAGAGACAGAGACAACAGAAGTAGAGAGACAACAGAAGTAGAGAGACAACAGAAGTAGAGAGACAACAGAAGTAGAGAGACAACAGAAGTAGAGAGACAGAGACAACAGAAGTAGAGAGACAACAGAAGTAGAGAGACAACAGAAGTAGAGAGACAACAGAAGTAGAGAGACAACAGAAGTAGAGAGACAGAGACAACAGAAGTAGAGAGACAACAGAAGTAGAGAGACAGAGACAACAGAAGTAGAGAGACAACAGAAGTAGAGAGACAACAGAAGTAGAGAGACAGAGACAACAGAAGTAGAGAGACAACAGAAGTAGAGAGACAACAGAAGTAGAGAGACGAGACAACAGAAGTAGAGAGACAACAGAAGTAGAGAGACATAGACAACAGAAGTAGAGAGACAACAGAAGTAGAGAGACAACAGAAGTAGAGAGACAGAGAGACAACAGAAGTGGAGAGACAGAGAGACAACAGAAGTGGAGAGACAACAGAAGTAGAGAGACAACAGAAGTAGAGAGACAGAGACAACAGAAGTAGAGAGACAACAGAAGTAGAGAGACAGAGACAACAGAAGTAGAGAGACAACAGAAGTAGAGAGACAACAGAAGTAGAGAGACAGAGACAACAGAAGTAGAGAGACAGAGAGACAACAGAAGTAGAGAGACAACAGAAGTAGAGAGACAACAGAAGTAGAGAGACAACAGAAGTAGAGAGACAGAGACAACAGAAGTAGAGAGACAGAGACAACAGAAGTAGAGAGACAACAGAAGTAGAGAGACAACAGAAGTAGAGAGACAACAGAAGTAGAGAGACAACATAAGTAGAGAGACAGAGACAACAGAAGTAGAGAGACAGAGACAACAGAAGTAGAGAGACAACAGAAGTAGAGACAGAGACAACAGAAGTAGAGAGACAGAGACAACAGAAGTAGAGAGACAACAGAAGTAGAGAGACAGAGAGACAACAGAAGTAGAGAGACAGAGACAACAGAAGTAGAGAGACAACAGAAGTAGAGAGACAACAGAAGTAGAGAAACAGAGACAACAGAAGTAGAGAGACAACAGAAGTAGAGAGACAACAGAAGTAGAGAGACAACAGAAGTAGAGAGACAACAGAAATAGAGAGACAGAGACAACAGAAGTAGAGAGACAACAGAAGTAGAGAGACAGAGACAACAGAAGTAGAGAGACAGAGAGACAACAGATGTAGAGAGACAACAGAAGTAGAGAGACAACAGAAGTAGAGAGACAACATAAGTAGAGAGACAGAGACAACAGAAGTAGAGAGACAACAGAAGTAGAGAGACAGAGACAACAGAAGTAGAGAGACAGAGACAACAGAAGTAGAGAGACAGAGAGACAACAGAAGTAGAGAGACAACAGAAGTAGAGAGACAGAGACGACAGAAGTAGAGAGACAGAGACAACAGAAGTAGAGAGACAGAGACAACAGAAGTAGAGAGACAACAGAAGTAGAGAGACAACAGAAGTAGAGAGACAACAGAAGTAGAGAGACAGAGAGACAACAGAATTGGAGAGACAGAGAGACAACAGAATTGGAGAGACAACAGAAGTAGAGAGACAACAGAAGTAGCGAGACAGAGACAACAGAAGTAGAGAGACAACAGAAGTAGAGAGACAACAGAAGTAGCGAGACAGAGACAACAGAAGTAGAGAGACAACAGAAGTAGAGAGACAACAGAAGTAGAGAGACGGAGACAACAGAAGTAGAGAGACAACAGAAGTAGAGAGACAGAGACAACAGAAGTAGAGAGACAACAGAAGTAGAGAGACAACAGAAGTAGAGAGACAACAGAAGTAGAGAGACAGAGAGACAACAGAAGTGGAGAGACAGAGAGACAACAGAATTGGAGAGACAACAGAAGTAGAGAGACAACAGAAGTAGCGAGACAGAGACAACAGAAGTAGAGAGACAACAGAAGTAGAGAGACAACAGAAGTAGCGAGACAGAGACAACAGAAGTAGAGAGACAACAGAAGTAGAGAGACAACAGAAGTAGAGAGACGGAGACAACAGAAGTAGAGAGACAACAGAAGTAGAGAGACAGAGACAACAGAAGTAGAGAGACAACAGAAGTAGAGAGACAGAGACAACAGAAGTAGAGAGACAACAGAAGTAGAGAGACAGAGACAACAGAAGTAGAGAGACAACAGAAGTAGAGAGACAACAGAAGTAGAGAGACAGAGAGACAACAGAAGTGGAGAGACAGAGAGACAACAGAATTGGAGAGACAACAGAAGTAGAGAGACAACAGAAGTAGCGAGACAGAGACAACAGAAGTAGAGAGACAACAGAAGTAGAGAGACAACAGAAGTAGCGAGACAGAGACAACAGAAGTAGAGAGACAACAGAAGTAGAGAGACAACAGAAGTAGAGAGACGGAGACAACAGAAGTAGAGAGACAACAGAAGTAGAGAGACAGAGACAACAGAAGTAGAGAGACAACAGAAGTAGAGAGACAACATAAGTAGAGAGACAGAGACAACAGAAGTAGAGAGACAACAGAAGTAGAGAGACAGAGACAACAGAAGTAGAGAGACAACAGAAGTAGAGAGACAACAGAAGTAGAGAGACAACAGAAGTAGAGAGACAGAGAGACAACAGAAGTGGAGAGACAGAGAGACAACAGAAGTGGAGAGACAACAGAAGTAGAGAGACAACAGAAGTAGCGAGACAGAGACAACAGAAGTAGAGAGACAACAGAAGTAGAGAGACAACAGAAGTAGAGAGACGGAGACAACAGAAATAGAGAGACAACAGAAGTAGAGAGACAACAGAAGTAGAGAGACAACAGAGGTAGAGAGACAACAGAAGTAGAGAGACAACAGAAGTAGAGAGACAACAGAAGTAGAGAGACAACAGAAGTAGAGAGACAACAGAAGTAGAGAGACAGAGACAACAGAAGTAGAGAGACAACAGAAGTAGAGAGACAACAGAAGTAGAGAGACAACAGAAGTAGAAAGACAGAGTCAACAGAAGTAGAGAGACAACAGAAGTAGAGAGACAGAGACAACAGAAGTAGAGAGACAACAGAAGTAGAGAGACAGAGACAACAGAAGTAGAGAGACAACAGAAGTAGAGAGACAGAGACAACAGAAGTAGAGAGACAACAGAAGTAGAGAGACAACAGAAGTAGAGAGACAGAGAGACAACAGAAGTGGAGAGACAGAGAGACAACAGAATTGGAGAGACAACAGAAGTAGAGAGACAACAGAAGTAGCGAGACAGAGACAACAGAAGTAGAGAGACAACAGAAGTAGAGAGACAACAGAAGTAGAGAGACGGAGACAACAGAAGTAGAGAGACAACAGAAGTAGAGAGACAGAGACAACAGAAGTAGAGAGACAACAGAAGTAGAGAGACAACAGAAGTAGAGAGACAGAGACAACAGAAGTAGAGAGACAACAGAAGTAGAGAGACAGAGACAACAGAAGTAGAGAGACAACAGAAGTAGAGACAACAGAAGTAGAGAGACAGAGACAACAGAATTGGAGAGACAACAGAAGTAGAGAGACAACAGAAGTAGAGAGACAGAGACAACAGAAGTAGAGAGACAGCAGAAGTAGAGAGACAGAGACAACCGAAGTAGAGAGACAACAGAAGTAGAGAGACAAAAGAAGTAGAGAGACAGAGACAACAGAAGTAGAGAGACAACAGAAGTAGAGAGACAACAGAAGTAGAGAGACAACAGAAGTAGAGAGACAACAGAAGTAGAGAGACAGAGACAACAGAAGTAGAGAGACAACAGAAGTAGAGAGACAGAGACAACAGAAGTAGAGAGACAACAGAAGTAGAGAGACAACAGAAGTAGAGAGACAGAGAGACAACAGAAGTGGAGAGACAGAGAGACAACAGAAGTGGAGAGACAACAGAAGTAGAGAGACAACAGAAGTAGCGAGACAGAGACAACAGAAGTAGAGAGACAACAGAAGTAGAGAGACAACAGAAGTAGAGAGACGGAGACAACAGAAGTAGAGAGACAACAGAAGTAGAGAGACAGAGACAACAGAAGTAGAGAGACAACAGAAGTAGAGAGACAACAGAAGTAGAGAGACAGAGACAACAGAAGTAGAGAGACAACAGAAGTAGAGAGACAACAGAAGTAGAGAGACAGAGACAACAGAAGTAGAGAGACAACAGAAGTAGAGAGACAACAGAAGTAGAGAGACAGAGTCAACAGAAGTAGAGAGACAACAGAAGTAGAGAGACAGAGACAACAGAAGTAGAGAGACAACAGAAGTAGAGAGACAACAGAAGTAGAGAGACAGAGAGACAACAGAAGTGGAGAGACAACAGAAGTAGAGAGACAACAGAAGTAGCGAGACAGAGACAACAGAAGTAGAGAGACAACAGAAGTAGAGAGACAACAGAAGTAGAGAGACGGAGACAACAGAAGTAGAGAGACAACAGAAGTAGAGAGACAGAGACAACCGAAGTAGAGAGACAACCGAAGTAGAGAGACAACAGAAGTAGAGAGACAGAGACAACAGAAGTAGAGAGACAACAGAAGTAGAGAGACAGAGACAACAGAAGTAGAGAGACAACAGAAGTAGAGAGACAACAGAAGTAGAGAGACAGAGAGACAACAGAAGTGGAGAGACAGAGACAACAGAAGTAGAGAGACAACAGAAGTAGAGAGACAGAGACAACATAAGTAGAGAGACAACAGAAGTAGAGAGACAACAGAAGTAGAGAGACAGAGACAACAGAAGTGGAGAGACAACAGAAGTAGAGAGACAACAGAAGTAGAGAGACAACAGAAGTAGAGAGACAACAGAAGTAGAGAGACAGAGACAACAGAAGTAGAGAGACAACAGAATTAGAGAGACAGAGACAACAGAAGTAGAGAGACAGAGACAACAGAAGTAGAGAGACAGAGAGACAACAGAAGTAGAGAGACAACAGAAGTAGAGAGACAACAGAAGTAGAGAGACAACATAAGTAGAGAGACAGAGACAACAGAAGTAGAGAGACAGAGACAACAGAAGTAGAGAGACAGAGACAACAGAAGTAGAGAGACAACAGAAGTAGAGAGACAGAGACAACAGAAGTAGAGAGACAGAGACAACAGAAGTAGAGAGACAGAGACAACAGAAGTAGAGAGACAACAGAAGTAGAGAGACAGAGACAACAGAAGTAGAGAGACAACAGAAGTAGAGAGACAGAGAGACAACAGAAGTAGAGAGACAGAGACAACAGAAGTAGAGAGACAACAGAAGTAGAGAGACAACAGAAGTAGAGAGACGAAGACAACAGAAGTAGAGAGACAACAGAAGTAGAGAGACAGAGACAACAGAAGTAGAGAGACAACAGAAGTAGAGAGACAACAGAAGTAGAGAGACAGAGAGACAACAGAAGTGGAGAGACAGAGAGACAACAGAATTGGAGAGACAACAGAAGTAGAGAGACAACAGAAGTAGCGAGACAGAGACAACAGAAGTAGAGAGACAACAGAAGTAGAGAGACAACAGAAGTAGAGAGACAGAGAGACAACAGAAGTGGAGAGACAGAGACAACAGAAGTAGAGAGACAACAGAAGTAGAGAGACAGAGACAACATAAGTAGAGAGACAACAGAAGTAGAGAGACAACAGAAGTAGAGAGACAGAGACAACAGAAGTGGAGAGACAACAGAAGTAGAGAGACAACAGAAGTAGAGAGACAACAGAAGTAGAGAGACAACAGAAGTAGAGAGACAGAGACAACAGAAGTAGAGAGACAACAGAATTAGAGAGACAGAGACAACAGAAGTAGAGAGACAGAGACAACAGAAGTAGAGAGACAGAGAGACAACAGAAGTAGAGAGACAACAGAAGTAGAGAGACAACAGAAGTAGAGAGACAACATAAGTAGAGAGACAGAGACAACAGAAGTAGAGAGACAGAGACAACAGAAGTAGAGAGACAGAGACAACAGAAGTAGAGAGACAACAGAAGTAGAGAGACAGAGACAACAGAAGTAGAGAGACAGAGACAACAGAAGTAGAGAGACAGAGACAACAGAAGTAGAGAGACAACAGAAGTAGAGAGACAGAGACAACAGAAGTAGAGAGACAACAGAAGTAGAGAGACAGAGAGACAACAGAAGTAGAGAGACAGAGACAACAGAAGTAGAGAGACAACAGAAGTAGAGAGACAACAGAAGTAGAGAGACGAAGACAACAGAAGTAGAGAGACAACAGAAGTAGAGAGACAGAGACAACAGAAGTAGAGAGACAACAGAAGTAGAGAGACAACAGAAGTAGAGAGACAGAGAGACAACAGAAGTGGAGAGACAGAGAGACAACAGAATTGGAGAGACAACAGAAGTAGAGAGACAACAGAAGTAGCGAGACAGAGACAACAGAAGTAGAGAGACAACAGAAGTAGAGAGACAACAGAAGTAGAGAGACGGAGACAACAGAAGTAGAGAGACAACAGAAGTAGAGAGACAGAGACAACAGAAGTAGAGAGACAACAGAAGTAGAGAGACAACAGAAGTAGAGAGACAGAGACAACAGAAGTAGAGAGACAACAGAAGTAGAGAGACAGAGACAACAGAAGTAGAGAGACAACAGAAGTAGAGACAACAGAAGTAGAGAGACAGAGACAACAGAATTGGAGAGACAACAGAAGTAGAGAGACAACAGAAGTAGAGAGACAGAGACAACAGAAGTAGAGAGACAGCAGAAGTAGAGAGACAGAGACAACCGAAGTAGAGAGACAACAGAAGTAGAGAGACAAAAGAAGTAGAGAGACAGAGACAACAGAAGTAGAGAGACAACAGAAGTAGAGAGACAACAGAAGTAGAGAGACAACAGAAGTAGAGAGACAACAGAAGTAGAGAGACAGAGACAACAGAAGTAGAGAGACAACAGAAGTAGAGAGACAGAGACAACAGAAGTAGAGAGACAACAGAAGTAGAGAGACAACAGAAGTAGAGAGACAGAGAGACAACAGAAGTGGAGAGACAGAGAGACAACAGAAGTGGAGAGACAACAGAAGTAGAGAGACAACAGAAGTAGCGAGACAGAGACAACAGAAGTAGAGAGACAACAGAAGTAGAGAGACAACAGAAGTAGAGAGACGGAGACAACAGAAGTAGAGAGACAACAGAAGTAGAGAGACAGAGACAACAGAAGTAGAGAGACAACAGAAGTAGAGAGACAACAGAAGTAGAGAGACAGAGACAACAGAAGTAGAGAGACAACAGAAGTAGAGAGACAACAGAAGTAGAGAGACAGAGACAACAGAAGTAGAGAGACAACAGAAGTAGAGAGACAACAGAAGTAGAGAGACAGAGTCAACAGAAGTAGAGAGACAACAGAAGTAGAGAGACAGAGACAACAGAAGTAGAGAGACAACAGAAGTAGAGAGACAACAGAAGTAGAGAGACAGAGAGACAACAGAAGTGGAGAGACAACAGAAGTAGAGAGACAACAGAAGTAGCGAGACAGAGACAACAGAAGTAGAGAGACAACAGAAGTAGAGAGACAACAGAAGTAGAGAGACGGAGACAACAGAAGTAGAGAGACAACAGAAGTAGAGAGACAGAGACAACCGAAGTAGAGAGACAACCGAAGTAGAGAGACAACAGAAGTAGAGAGACAGAGACAACAGAAGTAGAGAGACAACAGAAGTAGAGAGACAGAGACAACAGAAGTAGAGAGACAACAGAAGTAGAGAGACAACAGAAGTAGAGAGACAGAGAGACAACAGAAGTGGAGAGACAGAGACAACAGAAGTAGAGAGACAACAGAAGTAGAGAGACAGAGACAACATAAGTAGAGAGACAACAGAAGTAGAGAGACAACAGAAGTAGAGAGACAGAGACAACAGAAGTGGAGAGACAACAGAAGTAGAGAGACAACAGAAGTAGAGAGACAACAGAAGTAGAGAGACAACAGAAGTAGAGAGACAGAGACAACAGAAGTAGAGAGACAACAGAATTAGAGAGACAGAGACAACAGAAGTAGAGAGACAGAGACAACAGAAGTAGAGAGACAGAGAGACAACAGAAGTAGAGAGACAACAGAAGTAGAGAGACAACAGAAGTAGAGAGACAACATAAGTAGAGAGACAGAGACAACAGAAGTAGAGAGACAGAGACAACAGAAGTAGAGAGACAGAGACAACAGAAGTAGAGAGACAACAGAAGTAGAGAGACAGAGACAACAGAAGTAGAGAGACAGAGACAACAGAAGTAGAGAGACAGAGACAACAGAAGTAGAGAGACAACAGAAGTAGAGAGACAGAGACAACAGAAGTAGAGAGACAACAGAAGTAGAGAGACAGAGAGACAACAGAAGTAGAGAGACAGAGACAACAGAAGTAGAGAGACAACAGAAGTAGAGAGACAACAGAAGTAGAGAGACAGAGACAACAGAAGTAGAGAGACAACAGAAGTAGAGAGACAACAGAAGTAGAGAGACAACAGAAGTAGAGAGACAACAGAAGTAAGAGAGACAGAGACAACAGAAGTAGAGAGACAACGGAAGTAGAGAGACAGAGACAACAGAAGTAGAGAGACAGAGAGACAACAGATGTAGAGAGACAACAGAAGTAGAGAGACAACAGAAGTAGAGAGACAACATAAGTAGAGAGACAGAGACAACAGAAGTAGAGAGACAACAGAAGTAGAGAGACAGAGACAACAGAAGTAGAGAGACAACAGAAGTAGAGAGACAGAGACAACAGAAGTAGAGAGACAACAGAAGTAGAGAGACAGAGAGACAACAGAAGTGGAGAGACAGAGACAACAGAAGTAGAGAGACAACAGAAGTAGAGAGACAGAGACAACATAAGTAGAGAGACAACAGAAGTAGAGAGACAACAGAAGTAGAGAGACAGAGACAACAGAAGTGGAGAGACAACAGAAGTAGAGAGACAACAGAAGTAGAGAGACAACAGAAGTAGAGAGACAACAGAAGTAGAGAGACAGAGACAACAGAAGTAGAGAGACAACAGAATTAGAGAGACAGAGACAACAGAAGTAGAGAGACAGAGACAACAGAAGTAGAGAGACAGAGAGACAACAGAAGTAGAGAGACAACAGAAGTAGAGAGACAACAGAAGTAGAGAGACAGCATAAGTAGAGAGACAGAGACAACAGAAGTAGAGAGACAGAGACAACAGAAGTAGAGAGACAGAGACAACAGAAGTAGAGAGACAACAGAAGTAGAGAGACAGAGACAACAGAAGTAGAGAGACAGAGACAACAGAAGTAGAGAGACAGAGACAACAGAAGTAGAGAGACAACAGAAGTAGAGAGACAGAGACAACAGAAGTAGAGAGACAACAGAAGTAGAGAGACAGAGAGACAACAGAAGTAGAGAGACAGAGACAACAGAAGTAGAGAGACAACAGAAGTAGAGAGACAACAGAAGTAGAGAGACAGAGACAACAGAAGTAGAGAGACAACAGAAGTAGAGAGACAACAGAAGTAGAGAGACAACAGAAGTAGAGAGACAACAGAAGTAAGAGAGACAGAGACAACAGAAGTAGAGAGACAACGGAAGTAGAGAGACAGAGACAACAGAAGTAGAGAGACAGAGAGACAACAGATGTAGAGAGACAACAGAAGTAGAGAGACAACAGAAGTAGAGAGACAACATAAGTAGAGAGACAGAGACAACAGAAGTAGAGAGACAACAGAAGTAGAGAGACAGAGACAACAGAAGTAGAGAGACAGAGACAACAGAAGTAGAGAGACAGAGAGACAACAGAAGTAGAGAGACAGAGACAACAGAAGTAGAGAGACAACAGAAGTAGAGAGACAACAGAGGTAGAGAGACAACAGAAGTAGAGAGACAACAGAAGTAGAGAGACAACAGAAGTAGAGAGACAACAGAAGTAGAGAGACAGAGACAACAGAAGTAGAGAGACAACAGAAGTAGAGAGACAACAGAAGTAGAGAGACAGAGTCAACAGAAGTAGAGAGACAACAGAAGTAGAGAGACAGAGACAACAGAAGTAGAGCGACAACAAAAGTAGAGAGACAGAGACAACAGAAGTAGAGAGACAACAGAAGTAGAGAGACAACAGAAGTAGAGAGACAGAGAGACAACAGAAGTGGAGAGACAGAGAGACAACAGAAGTGGAGAGACAACAGAAGTAGAGAGACAACAGAAGTAGCGAGACAGAGACAACAGAAGTAGAGAGACAACAGAAGTAGAGAGACAACAGAAGTAGAGAGACGGAGACAACAGAAGTAGAGAGACAACAGAAGTAGAGAGACAGAGACAACAGAAGTAGAGAGACAACAGAAGTAGAGAGACAACAGAAGTAGAGAGACGGAGACAACAGAAGTAGAGAGACAACAGAAGTAGAGAGACAGAGACAACAGAAGTAGAGAGACAACAGAAGTAGAGAGACAACAGAAGTAGAGAGACAGAGACAACAGAAGTAGAGAGACAACAGAAGTAGAGAGACAACAGAAGTAGAGAGACAGAGACAACAGAAGTAGAGAGACAACAGAAGTAGAGAGACAACAGAAGTAGAGAGACAGAGTCAACAGAAGTAGAGAGACAACAGAAGTAGAGAGACAGAGACAACAGAAGTAGAGAGACAACAGAAGTAGAGAGACAACAGAAGTAGAGAGACAGAGAGACAACAGAAGTGGAGAGACAACAGAAGTAGAGAGACAACAGAAGTAGCGACACAGAGACAACAGAAGTAGAGAGACAACAGAAGTAGAGAGACAACAGAAGTAGAGAGACGGAGACAACAGAAGTAGAGAGACAACAGAAGTAGAGAGACAGAGACAACAGAAGTAGAGAGACAACCGAAGTAGAGAGACAACAGAAGTAGAGAGACAGAGACAACAGAAGTAGAGAGACAACAGAAGTAGAGAGACAGAGACAACAGAAGTAGAGAGACAACAGAAGTAGAGAGACAACAGAAGTAGAGAGACAGAGAGACAACAGAAGTGGAGAGACAGAGACAACAGAAGTAGAGAGACAACAGAAGTAGAGAGACAGAGACAACAGAAGTAGAGAGACAACAGAAGTAGAGAGACAACAGAAGTAGAGAGACAGAGACAACAGAAGTGGAGAGACAACAGAAGTAGAGAGACAACAGAAGTAGAGAGACAACAGAAGTAGAGAGACAACAGAAGTAGAGAGACAGAGACAACAGAAGTAGAGAGACAACAGAATTAGAGAGACAGAGACAACAGAAGTAGAGAGACAGCAGAAGTAGAGAGACAGAGACAACCGAAGTAGAGAGACAACAGAAGTAGAGAGACAAAAGAAGTAGAGAGACAGAGACAACAGAAGTAGAGAGACAACAGAAGTAGAGAGACAGAGAGACAACAGAAGTGGAGAGACAACAGAAGTAGAGAGACAACAGAAGTAGCGAGACAGAGACAACAGAAGTAGAGAGACAACAGAAGTAGAGAGACAGAGACAACAGAAGTAGAGAGACAACAGAAGTGGAGAGACAACAGAAGTAGAGAGACAACAGAAGTAGCGAGACAGAGACAACAGAAGTAGAGAGACAACAGAAGTAGAGAGACAACAGAAGTAGAGAGACGGAGACAACAGAAGTAGAGAGACAACAGAAGTAGAGAGACAGAGACAACAGAAGTAGAGAGACAACAGAAGTAGAGAGACAACAGAAGTAGAGAGACAGAGACAACAGAAGTAGAGACACAACAGAAGTAGAGAGACAGAGAGACAACAGAAGTGGAGAGACAACAGAAGTAGAGAGACAACAGAAGTAGCGAGACAGAGACAACAGAAGTAGCGAGACAGAGACAACAGAAGTAGAGAGACAACAGAAGTAGAGAGACAGAGAGACAACAGAAGTAGAGAGACAGAGACAACAGAAGTAGAGAGACAGAGACAACAGAAGTAGAGAGACAACAGAAGTAGAGAGACAGAGAGACAACAGAAGTAGAGAGACAGAGACAACAGAAGTAGAGAGACAGAGACAACAGAAGTAGAGAGACAACAGAAGTAGAGAGACAGAGACAACAGAAGTAGAGAGACAACAGAAGTAGAGAGACAACAGAAGTAGAGAGACAACAGAAGTAGAGAGACAACATAAGTAAGAGAGACAGAGACAACAGAAGGAGAGAGACAACAGAAGTAGAGAGACAGAGACAACAGAAGTAGAGAGACAACAGAAGTAGAGAGACAGAGACAACAGAAGTAGAGAGACAACAGAAGTAGAGAGACAACAGAAGTAGAGAGACAGAGACAACAGAAGTAGAGAGACAACAGAAGTAGAGAGACAACAGAAGTAGAGAGACAGAGACAACAGAAGTGGAGAGACAACAGAAGTAGAGAGACAACAGAAGTAGAGAGACAACAGAAGTAGAGAGACAACAGAAGTAGAGAGACAGAGACAACAGAAGTAGAGAGACAACAGAATTAGAGAGACAGAGACAACAGAAGTAGAGAGACAGAGACAACAGAAGTAGAGAGACAGAGAGACAACAGAAGTAGAGAGACAACAGAAGTAGAGAGACAACAGAAGTAGAGAGACAACAGAAGTAGAGAGACAGAGACAACAGAAGTAGAGAGACAGAGACAACAGAAGTAGAGAGACAACAGAAGTAGAGAGACAACAGAAGTAGAGAGACAACAGAAGTAGAGAGACAACATAAGTAGAGAGACAGAGACAACAGAAGTAGAGAGACAGAGACAACAGAAGTAGAGAGACAACAGAAGTAGAGAGACAGAGACGACAGAAGTAGAGAGACAGAGACAACAGAAGTAGAGAGACAGAGACAACAGAAGTAGAGAGACAACAGAAGTAGAGAGACAACAGAAGTAGAGAGACAACAGAAGTAGAGAGACAGAGACAACAGAAGTAGAGAGACAACAGAAGTAGAGAGACAACAGAAGTAGAGAGACAACAGAAGTAGAGAGACAACAGAAGTAGAGAGACAGAGACAACAGAAGTAGAGAGACAACAGAAGTAGAGAGACAGAGACAACAGAAGTAGAGAGACAGAGACAACAGAAGTAGAGAGACAACAGAAGTAGAGAGACAACAGAAGTAGAGAGACGAGACAACAGAAGTAGAGAGACAACAGAAGTAGAGAGACAGAGACAACAGAAGTAGAGAGACAACAGAAGTAGAGAGACAGAGACAACAGAAGTAGAGAGACAACAGAAGTAGAGAGACAACAGAAGTAGAGAGACAGAGAGACAACAGAAGTGGAGAGACAGAGAGACAACAGAAGTGGAGAGACAACAGAAGTAGAGAGACAACAGAAGTAGAGAGACAGAGACAACAGAAGTAGAGAGACAACAGAAGTAGAGAGACAGAGACAACAGAAGTAGAGAGACAACAGAAGTAGAGAGACAACAGAAGTAGAGAGACAGAGACAACAGAAGTAGAGAGACAGAGAGACAACAGAAGTAGAGAGACAACAGAAGTAGAGAGACAACAGAAGTAGAGAGACAACAGAAGTAGAGAGACAGAGACAACAGAAGTAGAGAGACAGAGACAACAGAAGTAGAGAGACAACAGAAGTAGAGAGACAACAGAAGTAGAGAGACAACAGAAGTAGAGAGACAACATAAGAAGAGAGACAGAGACAACAGAAGTAGAGAGACAGAGACAACAGAAGTAGAGAGACAACAGAAGTAGAGACAGAGACAACAGAAGTAGAGAGACAGAGACAACAGAAGTAGAGAGACAACAGAAGTAGAGAGACAGAGAGACAACAGAAGTAGAGAGACAGAGACAACAGAAGTAGAGAGACAACAGAAGTAGAGAGACAACAGAAGTAGAGAGACAGAGACAACAGAAGTAGAGAGACAACAGAAGTAGAGAGACAACAGAAGTAGAGAGACAACAGAAGTAGAGAGACAACAGAAGTAGAGAGACAACAGAAGTAGAGAGACAGAGACAACAGAAGTAGAGAGACAACAGAAGTAGAGAGACAGAGACAACAGAAGTAGAGAGACAGAGAGACAACAGATGTAGAGAGACAACAGAAGTAGAGAGACAACAGAAGTAGAGAGACAACATAAGTAGAGAGACAGAGACAACAGAAGTAGAGAGACAACAGAAGTAGAGAGACAGAGACAACAGAAGTAGAGAGACAGAGACAACAGAAGTAGAGAGACAGAGAGACAACAGAAGTAGAGAGACAGAGACAACAGAAGTAGAGAGACAACAGAAGTAGAGAGACAACAGAGGTAGAGAGACAACAGAAGTAGAGAGACAACAGAAGTAGAGAGACAACAGAAGTAGAGAGACAACAGAAGTAGAGAGACAACAGAAGTAGAGAGACAGAGACAACAGAAGTAGAGAGACAACAGAAGTAGAGAGACAACAGAAGTAGAGAGACAACAGAAGTAGAAAGACAGAGTCAACAGAAGTAGAGAGACAACAGAAGTAGAGAGACAGAGACAACAGAAGTAGAGAGACAACAGAAGTAGAGAGACAGAGACAACAGAAGTAGAGAGACAACAGAAGTAGAGAGACAGAGACAACAGAAGTAGAGAGACAACAGAAGTAGAGAGACAACAGAAGTAGAGAGACAGAGAGACAACAGAAGTGGAGAGACAGAGAGACAACAGAATTGGAGAGACAACAGAAGTAGAGAGACAACAGAAGTAGCGAGACAGAGACAACAGAAGTAGAGAGACAACAGAAGTAGAGAGACGGAGACAACAGAAGTAGAGAGACAACAGAAGTAGAGAGACAGAGACAACAGAAGTAGAGAGACAACAGAAGTAGAGAGACAACAGAAGTAGAGAGACAGAGACAACAGAAGTAGAGAGACAACAGAAGTAGAGAGACAGAGACAACAGAAGTAGAGAGACAACAGAAGTAGAGACAACAGAAGTAGAGAGACAGAGACAACAGAAGTGGAGAGACAACAGAAGTAGAGAGACAACAGAAGTAGAGAGACAGAGACAACAGAAGTAGAGAGACAGCAGAAGTAGAGAGACAGAGACAACCGAAGTAGAGAGACAACAGAAGTAGAGAGACAAAAGAAGTAGAGAGACAGAGACAACAGAAGTAGAGAGACAACAGAAGTAGAGAGACAACAGAAGTAGAGAGACAACAGAAGTAGAGAGACAACAGAAGTAGAGAGACAGAGACAACAGAAGTAGAGAGACAACAGAAGTAGAGAGACAACAGAAGTAGAGAGACAGAGAGACAACAGAAGTGGAGAGACAGAGAGACAACAGAAGTGGAGAGACAACAGAAGTAGAGAGACAACAGAAGTAGCGAGACAGAGACAACAGAAGTAGAGAGACAACAGAAGTAGAGAGACAACAGAAGTAGAGAGACGGAGACAACAGAAGTAGAGAGACAACAGAAGTAGAGAGACAGAGACAACAGAAGTAGAGAGACAACAGAAGTAGAGAGACAACAGAAGTAGAGAGACAGAGACAACAGAAGTAGAGAGACAACAGAAGTAGAGAGACAACAGAAGTAGAGAGACAGAGACAACAGAAGTGGAGAAACAACAGAAGTAGAGAGACAACAGAAGTAGAAAGACAGAGACAACAGAAGTGGAGAGACAACAGAAGTAGAGAGACAACAGAAGTAGAGAGACAGAGACAACAGAAGTAGAGAGACAACAGAATTAGAGAGACAGAGACAACAGAAGTAGAGAGACAGAGACAACAGAAGTAGAGAGACAGAGAGACAACAGAAGTAGAGAGACAACAGAAGTAGAGAGACAACAGAAGTAGAGAGACAACATAAGTAGAGAGACAGAGACAACAGAAGTAGAGAGACAGAGACAACAGAAGTAGAGAGACAGAGACAACAGAAGTAAAGAGACAACAGAAGTAGAGAGACAACAGAAGTAGAGAGACAACAGAAGTAGAGAGACAACATAAGTAGAGAGACAGAGACAACAGAAGTAGAGAGACAGAGACAACAGAAGTAGAGAGACAACAGAAGTAGAGAGACAGAGACGACAGAAGTAGAGAGACAGAGACAACAGAAGTAGAGAGACATAGACAACAGAAGTAGAGAGACAACAGAAGTAGAGAGACAACAGAAGTAGAGAGACAACAGAAGTAGAGAGACAGAGACAACAGAAGTAGAGAGACAACAGAAGTAGAGAGACAACAGAAGTAGAGAGACAGAGACAACAGAAGTAGAGAGACAACAGAAGTAGAGAGACAGAGACAACAGAAGTAGAGAGACAACAGAAGTAGAGAGACAGAGACAACAGAAGTAGAGAGACAACAGAAGTAGAGAGACAACAGAAGTAGAGAGACAGAGACAACAGAAGTAGAGAGACAACAGAAGTAGAGAGACAACAGAAGTAGAGAGACGAGACAACAGAAGTAGAGAGACAACAGAAGTAGAGAGACAACAGAAGTAGAGAGACAGAGACAACAGAAGTAGAGAGACAACAGAAGTAGAGAGACAACAGAAGTAGAGAGACAGAGAGACAACAGAAGTGGAGAGACAGAGAGACAACAGAAGTGGAGAGACAACAGAAGTAGAGAGACAACAGAAGTAGAGAGACAGAGACAACAGAAGTAGAGAGACAACAGAAGTAGAGAGACAGAGACAACAGAAGTAGAGAGACAACAGAAGTAGAGAGACAACAGAAGTAGAGAGACAGAGACAACAGAAGTAGAGAGACAGAGAGACAACAGAAGTAGAGAGACAACAGAAGTAGAGAGACAACAGAAGTAGAGAGACAGAGACAACAGAAGTAGAGAGACAGAGACAACAGAAGTAGAGAGACAACAGAAGTAGAGAGACAACAGAAGTAGCGAGACAGAGACAACAGAAGTAGAGAGACAACAGAAGTAGAGAGACAACAGAAGTAGAGAGACGGAGACAACAGAAGTAGAGAGACAACAGAAGTAGAGAGACAGAGACAACAGAAGTAGAGAGACAACAGAAGTAGAGAGACAACAGAAGTAGAGAGACAGAGACAACAGAAGTAGAGAGACAACAGAAGTAGAGAGACAGAGAGACAACAGAAGTGGAGAGACAACAGAAGTAGAGAGACAACAGAAGTAGCGAGACAGAGACAACAGAAGTAGCGAGACAGAGACAACAGAAGTAGAGAGACAACAGAAGTAGAGAGACAGAGAGACAACAGAAGTAGAGAGACAGAGACAACAGAAGTAGAGAGACAGAGACAACAGAAGTAGAGAGACAACAGAAGTAGAGAGACAGAGAGACAACAGAAGTAGAGAGACAGAGACAACAGAAGTAGAGAGACAGAGACAACAGAAGTAGAGAGACAACAGAAGTAGAGAGACAGAGACAACAGAAGTAGAGAGACAACAGAAGTAGAGAGACAACAGAAGTAGAGAGACAGAGACAACAGAAGTAGAGAGACAACAGAAGTAGAGAGACAACAGAAGTAGAGAGACAGAGACAACAGAAGTGGAGAGACAACAGAAGTAGAGAGACAACAGAAGTAGAGAGACAACAGAAGTAGAGAGACAGAGACAACAGAAGTAGAGAGACAACAGAATTAGAGAGACAGAGACAACAGAAGTAGAGAGACAGAGACAACAGAAGTAGAGAGACAGAGAGACAACAGAAGTAGAGAGACAACAGAAGTAGAGAGACAACAGAAGTAGAGAGACAACATAAGTAGAGAGACAGAGACAACAGAAGTAGAGAGACAGAGACAACAGAAGTAGAGAGACAGAGACAACAGAAGTAAAGAGACAACAGAAGTAGAGAGACAACAGAAGTAGAGAGACAACAGAAGTAGAGAGACAACATAAGTAGAGAGACAGAGACAACAGAAGTAGAGAGACAGAGACAACAGAAGTAGAGAGACAACAGAAGTAGAGAGACAGAGACGACAGAAGTAGAGAGACAGAGACAACAGAAGTAGAGAGACAGAGACAACAGAAGTAGAGAGACAACAGAAGTAGAGAGACAACAGAAGTAGAGAGACAACAGAAGTAGAGAGACAGAGACAACAGAAGTAGAGAGACAACAGAAGTAGAGAGACAACAGAAGTAGAGAGACAACAGAAGTAGAGAGACAACAGAAGTAGAGAGACAGAGACAACAGAAGTAGAGAGACAACAGAAGTAGAGAGACAGAGACAACAGAAGTAGAGAGACAACAGAAGTAGAGAGACAACAGAAGTAGAGAGACAGAGACAACAGAAGTAGAGAGACAACAGAAGTAGAGAGACAACAGAAGTAGAGAGACGAGACAACAGAAGTAGAGAGACAACAGAAGTAGAGAGACAGAGACAACAGAAGTAGAGAGACAACAGAAGTAGAGAGACAGAGACAACAGAAGTAGAGAGACAACAGAAGTAGAGAGACAACAGAAGTAGAGAGACAGAGAGACAACAGAAGTGGAGAGACAGAGAGACAACAGAAGTGGAGAGACAACAGAAGTAGAGAGACAACAGAAGTAGAGAGACAGAGACAACAGAAGTAGAGAGACAACAGAAGTAGAGAGACAGAGACAACAGAAGTAGAGAGACAACAGAAGTAGAGAGACAACAGAAGTAGAGAGACAGAGACAACAGAAGTAGAGAGACAGAGAGACAACAGAAGTAGAGAGACAACAGAAGTAGAGAGACAACAGAAGTAGAGAGACAGAGACAACAGAAGTAGAGAGACAGAGACAACAGAAGTAGAGAGACAACAGAAGTAGAGAGACAACAGAAGTAGAGAGACAACATAAGTAGAGAGACAGAGACAACAGAAGTAGAGAGACAGAGACAACAGAAGTAGAGAGACAACAGAAGTAGAGAGACAGAGACAACAGAAGTAGAGAGACAGAGACAACAGAAGTAGAGAGACAACAGAAGTAGAGAGACAGAGAGACAACAGAAGTAGAGAGACAGAGACAACAGAAGTAGAGAGACAACAGAAGTAGAGAGACAACAGAAGTAGAGAGACAGAGACAACAGAAGTAGAGAGACAGAGAGACAACAGATGTAGAGAGACAACAGAAGTAGAGAGACAACAGAAGTAGAGAGACAACATAAGTAGAGAGACAGAGACAACAGAAGTAGAGAGACAACAGAAGTAGAGAGACAGAGACAACAGAAGTAGAGAGACAGAGACAACAGAAGTAGAGAGACAGAGAGACAACAGAAGTAGAGAGACAGAGACAACAGAAGTAGAGAGACAACAGAAGTAGAGAGACAACAGAGGTAGAGAGACAACAGAAGTAGAGAGACAACAGAAGTAGAGAGACAACAGAAGTAGAGAGACAACAGAAGTAGAGAGACAGAGACAACAGAAGTAGAGAGACAACAGAAGTAGAGAGACAACAGAAGTAGAGAGACAACAGAAGTAGAAAGACAGAGTCAACAGAAGTAGAGAGACAACAGAAGTAGAGAGACAGAGACAACAGAAGTAGAGAGACAACAGAAGTAGAGAGACAGAGACAACAGAAGTAGAGAGACAACAGAAGTAGAGAGACAGAGACAACAGAAGTAGAGAGACAACAGAAGTAGAGAGACAACAGAAGTAGAGAGACAGAGAGACAACAGAAGTGGAGAGACAGAGAGACAACAGAATTGGAGAGACAACAGAAGTAGAGAGACAACAGAAGTAGCGAGACAGAGACAACAGAAGTAGAGAGACAACAGAAGTAGAGAGACGGAGACAACAGAAGTAGAGAGACAACAGAAGTAGAGAGACAGAGACAACAGAAGTAGAGAGACAACAGAAGTAGAGAGACAACAGAAGTAGAGAGACAGAGACAACAGAAGTAGAGAGACAACAGAAGTAGAGAGACAGAGACAACAGAAGTAGAGAGACAACAGAAGTAGAGACAACAGAAGTAGAGAGACAGAGACAACAGAAGTGGAGAGACAACAGAAGTAGAGAGACAACAGAAGTAGAGAGACAGAGACAACAGAAGTAGAGAGACAGCAGAAGTAGAGAGACAGAGACAACCGAAGTAGAGAGACAACAGAAGTAGAGAGACAAAAGAAGTAGAGAGACAGAGACAACAGAAGTAGAGAGACAACAGAAGTAGAGAGACAACAGAAGTAGAGAGACAACAGAAGTAGAGAGACAACAGAAGTAGAGAGACAGAGACAACAGAAGTAGAGAGACAACAGAAGTAGAGAGACAACAGAAGTAGAGAGACAGAGAGACAACAGAAGTGGAGAGACAGAGAGACAACAGAAGTGGAGAGACAACAGAAGTAGAGAGACAACAGAAGTAGCGAGACAGAGACAACAGAAGTAGAGAGACAACAGAAGTAGAGAGACAACAGAAGTAGAGAGACGGAGACAACAGAAGTAGAGAGACAACAGAAGTAGAGAGACAGAGACAACAGAAGTAGAGAGACAACAGAAGTAGAGAGACAACAGAAGTAGAGAGACAGAGACAACAGAAGTAGAGAGACAACAGAAGTAGAGAGACAACAGAAGTAGAGAGAAAGAGACAACAGAAGTGGAGAAACAACAGAAGTAGAGAGACAACAGAAGTAGAAAGACAGAGACAACAGAAGTGGAGAGACAACAGAAGTAGAGAGACAACAGAAGTAGAGAGACAGAGACAACAGAAGTAGAGAGACAACAGAATTAGAGAGACAGAGACAACAGAAGTAGAGAGACAGAGACAACAGAAGTAGAGAGACAGAGAGACAACAGAAGTAGAGAGACAACAGAAGTAGAGAGACAACAGAAGTAGAGAGACAACATAAGTAGAGAGACAGAGACAACAGAAGTAGAGAGACAGAGACAACAGAAGTAGAGAGACAGAGACAACAGAAGTAAAGAGACAACAGAAGTAGAGAGACAACAGAAGTAGAGAGACAACAGAAGTAGAGAGACAACATAAGTAGAGAGACAGAGACAACAGAAGTAGAGAGACAGAGACAACAGAAGTAGAGAGACAACAGAAGTAGAGAGACAGAGACGACAGAAGTAGAGAGACAGAGACAACAGAAGTAGAGAGACATAGACAACAGAAGTAGAGAGACAACAGAAGTAGAGAGACAACAGAAGTAGAGAGACAACAGAAGTAGAGAGACAGAGACAACAGAAGTAGAGAGACAACAGAAGTAGAGAGACAACAGAAGTAGAGAGACAGAGACGACAGAAGTAGAGAGACAACAGAAGTAGAGAGACAGAGACAACAGAAGTAGAGAGACAACAGAAGTAGAGAGACAGAGACAACAGAAGTAGAGAGACAACAGAAGTAGAGAGACAACAGAAGTAGAGAGACAGAGACAACAGAAGTAGAGAGACAACAGAAGTAGAGAGACAACAGAAGTAGAGAGACGAGACAACAGAAGTAGAGAGACAACAGAAGTAGAGAGACAACAGAAGTAGAGAGACAGAGACAACAGAAGTAGAGAGACAACAGAAGTAGAGAGACAACAGAAGTAGAGAGACAGAGAGACAACAGAAGTGGAGAGACAGAGAGACAACAGAAGTGGAGAGACAACAGAAGTAGAGAGACAACAGAAGTAGGGAGACAGAGACAACAGAAGTAGAGAGACAACAGAAGTAGAGAGACAGAGACAACAGAAGTAGAGAGACAACAGAAGTAGAGAGACAACAGAAGTAGAGAGACAGAGACAACAGAAGTAGAGAGACAGAGAGACAACAGAAGTAGAGAGACAACAGAAGTAGAGAGACAACAGAAGTAGAGAGACAGAGACAACAGAAGTAGAGAGACAGAGACAACAGAAGTAGAGAGACAACAGAAGTAGAGAGACAACAGAAGTAGAGAGACAACAGAAGTAGAGAGACAACATAAGTAGAGAGACAGAGACAACAGAAGTAGAGAGACAGAGACAACAGAAGTAGAGAGACAACAGAAGTAGAGAGACAGAGACAACAGAAGTAGAGAGACAGAGACAACAGAAGTAGAGAGACAACAGAAGTAGAGAGACAGAGAGACAACAGAAGTAGAGAGACAGAGACAACAGAAGTAGAGAGACAACAGAAGTAGAGAGACAACAGAAGTAGAGAGACAGAGACAACAGAAGTAGAGAGACAACAGAAGTAGAGAGACAACAGAAGTAGAGAGACAACAGAAGTAGAGAGACAACATAAGTAAGAGAGACAGAGACAACAGAAGTAGAGAGACAACAGAAGTAGAGAGACAGAGACAACAGAAGTAGAGAGACAGGGAGACAACAGATGTAGAGAGACAACAGAAGTAGAGAGACAACAGAAGTAGAGAGACAACATAAGTAGAGAGACAGAGACAACAGAAGTAGAGAGACAACAGAAGTAGAGAGACAACAGAAGTAGAGAGACAACATAAGTAGAGAGACAGAGACAACAGAAGTAGAGAGACAACAGAAGTAGAGAGACAGAGACAACAGAAGTAGAGAGACAGAGACAACAGAAGTAGAGAGACAGAGAGACAACAGAAGTAGAGAGACAGAGACAACAGAAGTAGAGAGACAACAGAAGTAGAGAGACAACAGAGGTAGAGAGACAACAGAAGTAGAGAGACAACAGAAGTAGAGAGACAACAGAAGTAGAGAGACAACAGAAGTAGAGAGACAGAGACAACAGAAGTAGAGAGACAACAGAAGTAGAGAGACAACAGAAGTAGAGAGACAGAGACAACAGAAGTAGAGAGACAACAGAAGTAGAGAGACAGAGACAACAGAAGTAGAGAGACAGGGAGACAACAGATGTAGAGAGACAACAGAAGTAGAGAGACAACAGAAGTAGAGAGACAACATAAGTAGAGAGACAGAGACAACAGAAGTAGAGAGACAACAGAAGTAGAGAGACAACAGAAGTAGAGAGACAACATAAGTAGAGAGACAGAGACAACAGAAGTAGAGAGACAACAGAAGTAGAGAGACAGAGACAACAGAAGTAGAGAGACAGAGACAACAGAAGTAGAGAGACAGAGAGACAACAGAAGTAGAGAGACAGAGACAACAGAAGTAGAGAGACAACAGAAGTAGAGAGACAACAGAGGTAGAGAGACAACAGAAGTAGAGAGACAACAGAAGTAGAGAGACAACAGAAGTAGAGAGACAACAGAAGTAGAGAGACAGAGACAACAGAAGTAGAGAGACAACAGAAGTAGAGAGACAACAGAAGTAGAGAGACAGAGTCAACAGAAGTAGAGAGACAACAGAAGTAGAGAGACAGAGACAACAGAAGTAGAGCGACAACAGAAGTAGAGAGACAGAGACAACAGAAGTAGAGAGACAACAGAAGTAGAGAGACAACAGAAGTAGAGAGACAGAGAGACAACAGAAGTGGAGAGACAGAGAGACAACAGAAGTGGAGAGACAACAGAAGTAGAGAGACAACAGAAGTAGCGAGACAGAGACAACAGAAGTAGAGAGACAACAGAAGTAGAGAGACAACAGAAGTAGAGAGACGGAGACAACAGAAGTAGAGAGACAACAGAAGTAGAGAGACAGAGACAACAGAAGTAGAGAGACAACAGAAGTAGAGAGACAACAGAAGTAGAGAGACAGAGACAACAGAAGTAGAGAGACAACAGAAGTAGAGAGACAGAGACAACAGAAGTAGAGAGACAACAGAAGTAGAGAGACAACAGAAGTAGAGAGACAGAGACAACAGAAGTGGAGAGACAACAGAAGTAGAGAGACAACAGAAGTAGAGAGACAGAGACAACAGAAGTAGAGAGACAGCAGAAGTAGAGAGAAAGAGACAACCGAAGTAGAGAGACAACAGAAGTAGAGAGACAAAAGAAGTAGAGAGACAGAGACAACAGAAGTAGAGAGACAACAGAAGTAGAGAGACAGAGAGACAACAGAAGTGGAGAGACAACAGAAGTAGAGAGACAACAGAAGTAGCGAGACAGAGACAACAGAAGTAGAGAGACAACAGAAGTAGAGAGACAGAGACAACAGAAGTAGAGAGACAACAGAAGTGGAGAGACAACAGAAGTAGAGAGACAACAGAAGTAGCGAGACAGAGACAACAGAAGTAGAGAGACAACAGAAGTAGAGAGACAACAGAAGTAGAGAGACGGAGACAACAGAAGTAGAGAGACAACAGAAGTAGAGAGACAGAGACAACAGAAGTAGAGAGACAACAGAAGTAGAGAGACAACAGAAGTAGAGAGACAGAGACAACAGAAGTAGAGAGACAACAGAAGTAGAGAGACAGAGAGACAACAGAAGTGGAGAGACAACAGAAGTAGAGAGACAACAGAAGTAGCGAGACAGAGACAACAGAAGTAGCGAGACAGAGACAACAGAAGTAGAGAGACAACAGAAGTAGAGAGACAGAGAGACAACAGAAGTAGAGAGACAGAGACAACAGAAGTAGAGAGACAGAGACAACAGAAGTAGAGAGACAACAGAAGTAGAGAGACAGAGAGACAACAGAAGTAGAGAGACAGAGACAACAGAAGTAGAGAGACAGAGACAACAGAAGTAGAGAGACAACAGAAGTAGAGAGACAGAGACAACAGAAGTAGAGAGACAACAGAAGTAGAGAGACAACAGAAGTAGAGAGACAGAGACAACAGAAGTAGAGAGACAACAGAAGTAGAGAGACAACAGAAGTAGAGAGACAGAGACAACAGAAGTGGAGAGACAACAGAAGTAGAGAGACAACAGAAGTAGAGAGACAACAGAAGTAGAGAGACAGAGACAACAGAAGTAGAGAGACAACAGAATTAGAGAGACAGAGACAACAGAAGTAGAGAGACAGAGACAACAGAAGTAGAGAGACAGAGAGACAACAGAAGTAGAGAGACAACAGAAGTAGAGAGACAACAGAAGTAGAGAGACAACATAAGTAGAGAGACAGAGACAACAGAAGTAGAGAGACAGAGACAACAGAAGTAGAGAGACAGAGACAACAGAAGTAAAGAGACAACAGAAGTAGAGAGACAACAGAAGTAGAGAGACAACAGAAGTAGAGAGACAACATAAGTAGAGAGACAGAGACAACAGAAGTAGAGAGACAGAGACAACAGAAGTAGAGAGACAACAGAAGTAGAGAGACAGAGACGACAGAAGTAGAGAGACAGAGACAACAGAAGTAGAGAGACAGAGACAACAGAAGTAGAGAGACAACAGAAGTAGAGAGACAACAGAAGTAGAGAGACAACAGAAGTAGAGAGACAGAGACAACAGAAGTAGAGAGACAACAGAAGTAGAGAGACAACAGAAGTAGAGAGACAACAGAAGTAGAGAGACAACAGAAGTAGAGAGACAGAGACAACAGAAGTAGAGAGACAACAGAAGTAGAGAGACAGAGACAACAGAAGTAGAGAGACAACAGAAGTAGAGAGACAACAGAAGTAGAGAGACAGAGACAACAGAAGTAGAGAGACAACAGAAGTAGAGAGACAACAGAAGTAGAGAGACGAGACAACAGAAGTAGAGAGACAACAGAAGTAGAGAGACAGAGACAACAGAAGTAGAGAGACAACAGAAGTAGAGAGACAGAGACAACAGAAGTAGAGAGACAACAGAAGTAGAGAGACAACAGAAGTAGAGAGACAGAGAGACAACAGAAGTGGAGAGACAGAGAGACAACAGAAGTGGAGAGACAACAGAAGTAGAGAGACAACAGAAGTAGAGAGACAGAGACAACAGAAGTAGAGAGACAACAGAAGTAGAGAGACAGAGACAACAGAAGTAGAGAGACAACAGAAGTAGAGAGACAACAGAAGTAGAGAGACAGAGACAACAGAAGTAGAGAGACAGAGAGACAAAAGAAGTAGAGAGACAACAGAAGTAGAGAGACAACAGAAGTAGAGAGACAACAGAAGTAGAGAGACAGAGACAACAGAAGTAGAGAGACAGAGACAACAGAAGTAGAGAGACAACAGAAGTAGAGAGACAACAGAAGTAGAGAGACAACAGAAGTAGAGAGACAACATAAGTAGAGAGACAGAGACAACAGAAGTAGAGAGACAGAGACAACAGAAGTAGAGAGACAACAGAAGTAGAGAGACAGAGACAACAGAAGTAGAGAGACAGAGACAACAGAAGTAGAGAGACAACAGAAGTAGAGAGACAGAGAGACAACAGAAGTAGAGAGACAGAGACAACAGAAGTAGAGAGACAACAGAAGTAGAGAGACAACAGAAGTAGAGAGACAGAGACAACAGAAGTAGAGAGACAACAGAAGTAGAGAGACAACAGAAGTAGAGAGACAACAGAAGTAGAGAGACAACAGAAGTAGAGAGACAGAGACAACAGAAGTAGAGAAACAACAGAAGTAGAGAGACAGAGACAACAGAAGTAGAGAGACAGAGAGACAACAGATGTAGAGAGACAACAGAAGTAGAGAGACAACAGAAGTAGAGAGACAACATAAGTAGAGAGACAGAGACAACAGAAGTAGAGGGACAACAGAAGTAGAGAGACAGAGACAACAGAAGTAGAGAGACAGAGACAACAGAAGTAGAGAGACAGAGAGACAACAGAAGTAGAGAGACAGAGACAACAGAAGTAGAGAGACAACAGAAGTAGAGAGACAACAGAGGTAGAGAGACAACAGAAGTAGAGAGACAACAGAAGTAGAGAGACAACAGAAGTAGAGAGACAACAGAAGTAGAGAGACAACAGAAGTAGAGAGACAGAGACAACAGAAGTAGAGAGACAACAGAAGTAGAGAGACAACAGAAGTAGAGAGACAACAGAAGTAGAAAGACAGAGTCAACAGAAGTAGAGAGACAACAGAAGTAGAGAGACATAGACAACAGAAGTAGAGAGACAACAGAAGTAGAGAGACAGAGACAACAGAAGTAGAGAGACAACAGAAGTAGAGAGACAGAGACAACAGAAGTAGAGAGACAACAGAAGTAGAGAGACAACAGAAGTAGAGAGACAACAGAAGTAGAGAGACAGAGAGACAACAGAAGTGGAGAGACAGAGAGACAACAGAATTGGAGAGACAACAGAAGTAGAGAGACAACAGAAGTAGCGAGACAGAGACAACAGAAGTAGAGAGACAACAGAAGTAGAGAGACAGAGACAACAGAAGTAGAGAGACAGAGACAACAGAAGTAAAGAGACAACAGAAGTAGAGAGACAACAGAAGTAGAGAGACAACAGAAGTAGAGAGACAACATAAGTAGAGAGACAGAGACAACAGAAGTAGAGAGACAGAGACAACAGAAGTAGAGAGACAACAGAAGTAGAGAGACAGAGACGACAGAAGTAGAGAGACAGAGACAACAGAAGTAGAGAGACAGAGACAACAGAAGTAGAGAGACAACAGAAGTAGAGAGACAACAGAAGTAGAGAGACAGAGACAACAGAAGTAGAGAGACAACAGAAGTAGAGAGACAACAGAAGTAGAGAGACAACAGAAGTAGAGAGACAGAGACAACAGAAGTAGAGAGACAACAGAAGTAGAGAGACAGAGACAACAGAAGTAGAGAGACAACAGAAGTAGAGAGACAACAGAAGTAGAGAGACAACAGAAGTAGAGAGACAACAGAAGTAGAGAGACAACAGAAGTAGAGAGACGAGACAACAGAAGTAGAGAGACAACAGAAGTAGAGAGACAGAGACAACAGAAGTAGAGAGACAACAGAAGTAGAGAGACAGAGACAACAGAAGTAGAGAGACAACAGAAGTAGAGAGAAAACAGAAGTAGAGAGAAAGAGAGACAACAGAAGTGGAGAGACAGAGAGACAACAGAAGTGGAGAGACAACAGAAGTAGAGAGACAACAGAAGTAGAGAGACAACAGAAGTAGAGAGACAGAGACAACAGAAGTAGAGAGACAACAGAAGTAGAGAGACAACAGAAGTAGAGAGACAGAGACAACAGAAGTAGAGAGACAGAGAGACAACAGAAGTAGAGAGACAACAGAAGTAGAGAGACAACAGAAGTAGAGAGACAGAGACAACAGAAGTAGAGAGACAGAGACAACAGAAGTAGAGAGACAACAGAAGTAGAGAGACAACAGAAGTAGAGAGACAACAGAAGTAGAGAGACAACATAAGTAGAGAGACAGAGACAACAGAAGTAGAGAGACAGAGACAACAGAAGTAGAGAGACAACAGAAGTAGAGAGACAGAGACAACAGAAGTAGAGAGACAGAGACAACAGAAGTAGAGAGACAACAGAAGTAGAGAGACAGAGAGACAACAGAAGTAGAGAGACAGAGACAACAGAAGTAGAGAGACAACAGAAGTAGAGAGACAACAGAAGTAGAGAGACAGAGACAACAGAAGTAGAGAGACAACAGAAGTAGAGAGACAACAGAAGTAGAGAGACAACAGAAGTAGAGAGACAACAGAAGTAGAGAGACAGAGACAACAGAAGTAGAGAAACAACAGAAGTAGAGAGACAGAGACAACAGAAGTAGAGAGACAGAGAGACAACAGATGTAGAGAGACAACAGAAGTAGAGAGACAACAGAAGTAGAGAGACAACATAAGTAGAGAGACAGAGACAACAGAAGTAGAGAGACAACAGAAGTAGAGAGACAGAGACAACAGAAGTAGAGAGACAGAGACAACAGAAGTAGAGAGACAGAGAGACAACAGAAGTAGAGAGACAGAGACAACAGAAGTAGAGAGACAACAGAAGTAGAGAGACAACAGAGGTAGAGAGACAACAGAAGTAGAGAGACAACAGAAGTAGAGAGACAACAGAAGTAGAGAGACAACAGAAGTAGAGAGACAGAGACAACAGAAGTAGAGAGACAACAGAAGTAGAGAGACAACAGAAGTAGAGAGACAACAGAAGTAGAAAGACAGAGTCAACAGAAGTAGAGAGACAACAGAAGTAGAGAGACATAGACAACAGAAGTAGAGAGACAACAGAAGTAGAGAGACAGAGACAACAGAAGTAGAGAGACAACAGAAGTAGAGAGACAGAGACAACAGAAGTAGAGAGACAACAGAAGTAGAGAGACAACAGAAGTAGAGAGACAGAGAGACAACAGAAGTGGAGAGACAGAGAGACAACAGAATTGGAGAGACAACAGAAGTAGAGAGACAACAGAAGTAGCGAGACAGAGACAACAGAAGTAGAGAGACAACAGAAGTAGAGAGACAGAGACAACAGAAGTAGAGAGACAGAGACAACAGAAGTAAAGAGACAACAGAAGTAGAGAGACAACAGAAGTAGAGAGACAACAGAAGTAGAGAGACAACATAAGTAGAGAGACAGAGACAACAGAAGTAGAGAGACAGAGACAACAGAAGTAGAGAGACAACAGAAGTAGAGAGACAGAGACGACAGAAGTAGAGAGACAGAGACAACAGAAGTAGAGAGACAGAGACAACAGAAGTAGAGAGACAACAGAAGTAGAGAGACAACAGAAGTAGAGAGACAGAGACAACAGAAGTAGAGAGACAACAGAAGTAGAGAGACAACAGAAGTAGAGAGACAACAGAAGTAGAGAGACAACAGAAGTAGAGAGACAGAGACAACAGAAGTAGAGAGACAACAGAAGTAGAGAGACAGAGACAACAGAAGTAGAGAGACAACAGAAGTAGAGAGACAACAGAAGTAGAGAGACAGAGACAACAGAAGTAGAGAGACAACAGAAGTAGAGAGACAACAGAAGTAGAGAGACGAGACAACAGAAGTAGAGAGACAACAGAAGTAGAGAGACAGAGACAACAGAAGTAGAGAGACAACAGAAGTAGAGAGACAGAGACAACAGAAGTAGAGAGACAACAGAAGTAGAGAGAAAACAGAAGTAGAGAGAAAGAGAGACAACAGAAGTGGAGAGACAGAGAGACAACAGAAGTGGAGAGACAACAGAAGTAGAGAGACAACAGAAGTAGAGAGACAACAGAAGTAGAGAGACAGAGACAACAGAAGTAGAGAGACAACAGAAGTAGAGAGACAACAGAAGTAGAGAGACAGAGACAACAGAAGTAGAGAGACAGAGAGACAACAGAAGTAGAGAGACAACAGAAGTAGAGAGACAACAGAAGTAGAGAGACAGAGACAACAGAAGTAGAGAGACAGAGACAACAGAAGTAGAGAGACAACAGAAGTAGAGAGACAACAGAAGTAGAGAGACAACAGAAGTAGAGAGACAACATAAGTAGAGAGACAGAGACAACAGAAGTAGAGAGACAGAGACAACAGAAGTAGAGAGACAACAGAAGTAGAGAGACAGAGACAACAGAAGTAGAGAGACAGAGACAACAGAAGTAGAGAGACAACAGAAGTAGAGAGACAGAGAGACAACAGAAGTAGAGAGACAGAGACAACAGAAGTAGAGAGACAACAGAAGTAGAGAGACAACAGAAGTAGAGAGACAGAGACAACAGAAGTAGAGAGACAACAGAAGTAGAGAGACAACAGAAGTAGAGAGACAACAGAAGTAGAGAGACAACAGAAGTAGAGAGACAGAGACAACAGATGTAGAGAGACAACAGAAGTAGAGAGACAACAGAAGTAGAGAGACAACATAAGTAGAGAGACAGAGACAACAGAAGTAGAGAGACAACAGAAGTAGAGAGACAGAGACAACAGAAGTAGAGAGACAGAGACAACAGAAGTAGAGAGACAGAGAGACAACAGAAGTAGAGAGACAGAGACAACAGAAGTAGAGAGACAACAGAAGTAGAGAGACAACAGAAGTAGAGAGACAGAGACAACAGAAGTAGAGAGACAACAGAAGTAGAGAGACAACAGAAGTAGAGAGACAACAGAAGTAGAAAGACAGTCAACAGAAGTAGAGAGACAACAGAAGTAGAGAGACAGAGACAACAGAAGTAGAGAGACAACAGAAGTAGAGAGACAGAGACAACAGAAGTAGAGAGACAACAGAAGTAGAGAGACAGAGACAACAGAAGTAGAGAGACAACAGAAGTAGAGAGACAACAGAAGTAGAGAGACAGAGAGACAACAGAAGTGGAGAGACAGAGAGACAACAGAATTGGAGAGACAACAGAAGTAGAGAGACAACAGAAGTAGCGAGACAGAGACAACAGAAGTAGAGAGACAACAGAAGTAGAGAGACAACAGAAGTAGAGAGACGGAGACAACAGAAGTAGAGAGACAACAGAAGTAGAGAGACAGAGACAACAGAAGTAGAGAGACAACAGAAGTAGAGAGACAACAGAAGTAGAGAGACAGAGACAACAGAAGTAGAGAGACAACAGAAGTAGAGAGACAGAGACAACAGAAGTAGAGAGACAACAGAAGTAGAGAGACAACAGAAGTAGAGAGACAGAGACAACAGAAGTGGAGAGACAACAGAAGTAGAGAGACAACAGAAGTAGAGAGACAGAGACAACAGAAGTAGAGAGACAGCAGAAGTAGAGAGACAGAGACAACCGAAGTAGAGAGACAACAGAAGTAGAGAGACAAAAGAAGTAGAGAGACAGAGACAACAGAAGTAGAGAGACAACAGAAGTAGAGAGACAACAGAAGTAGAGAGACAACAGAAGTAGAGAGACAACAGAAGTAGAGAGACAACAGAAGTAGAGAGACAACAGAAGTAGAGAGACAGAGACAACAGAAGTAGAGAGACAACAGAAGTAGAGAGACAGAGACAACAGAAGTAGAGAGACAACAGAAGTAGAGAGACAACAGAAGTAGAGAGACAGAGAGACAACAGAAGTGGAGAGACAGAGAGACAACAGAAGTGGAGAGACAACAGAAGTAGAGAGACAACAGAAGTAGAGAGACAACAGAAGTAGAGAGACAACATAAGTAGAGAGACAGAGACAACAGAAGTAGAGAGACAGAGACAACAGAAGTAGAGAGACAACAGAAGTAGAGAGACAGAGACAACAGAAGTAGAGAGACAGAGACAACAGAAGTAGAGAGACAACAGAAGTAGAGAGACAGAGAGACAACAGAAGTAGAGAGACAGAGACAACAGAAGTAGAGAGACAACAGAAGTAGAGAGACAACAGAAGTAGAGAGACAGAGACAACAGAAGTAGAGAGACAACAGAAGTAGAGAGACAACAGAAGTAGAGAGACAACAGAAGTAGAGAGACAACAGAAGTAGAGAGACAACAGAAGTAGAGAGACAGAGACAACAGAAGTAGAGAGACAACAGAAGTAGAGAGACAGAGACAACAGAAGTAGAGAGACAGAGAGACAACAGATGTAGAGAGACAACAGAAGTAGAGAGACAACAGAAGTAGAGAGACAACATAAGTAGAGAGACAGAGACAACAGAAGTAGAGAGACAACAGAAGTAGAGAGACAGAGACAACAGAAGTAGAGAGACAGAGACAACAGAAGTAGAGAGACAGAGAGACAACAGAAGTAGAGAGACAGAGACAACAGAAGTAGAGAGACAACAGAAGTAGAGAGACAACAGAGGTAGAGAGACAACAGAAGTAGAGAGACAACAGAAGTAGAGAGACAACAGAAGTAGAGAGACAACAGAAGTAGAGAGACAACAGAAGTAGAGAGACAGAGACAACAGAAGTAGAGAGACAACAGAAGTAGAGAGACAACAGAAGTAGAGAGACAACAGAAGTAGAAAGACAGTCAACAGAAGTAGAGAGACAACAGAAGTAGAGAGACAGAGACAACAGAAGTAGAGAGACAACAGAAGTAGAGAGACAGAGACAACAGAAGTAGAGAGACAACAGAAGTAGAGAGACAGAGACAACAGAAGTAGAGAGACAACAGAAGTAGAGAGACAACAGAAGTAGAGAGACAGAGAGACAACAGAAGTGGAGAGACAGAGAGACAACAGAATTGGAGAGACAACAGAAGTAGAGAGACAACAGAAGTAGCGAGACAGAGACAACAGAAGTAGAGAGACAACAGAAGTAGAGAGACAACAGAAGTAGAGAGACGGAGACAACAGAAGTAGAGAGACAACAGAAGTAGAGAGACAGAGACAACAGAAGTAGAGAGACAACAGAAGTAGAGAGACAACAGAAGTAGAGAGACAGAGACAACAGAAGTAGAGAGACAACAGAAGTAGAGAGACAGAGACAACAGAAGTAGAGAGACAACAGAAGTAGAGAGACAACAGAAGTAGAGAGACAGAGACAACAGAAGTGGAGAGACAACAGAAGTAGAGAGACAACAGAAGTAGAGAGACAGAGACAACAGAAGTAGAGAGACAGCAGAAGTAGAGAGACAGAGACAACCGAAGTAGAGAGACAACAGAAGTAGAGAGACAAAAGAAGTAGAGAGACAGAGACAACAGAAGTAGAGAGACAACAGAAGTAGAGAGACAACAGAAGTAGAGAGACAACAGAAGTAGAGAGACAACAGAAGTAGAGAGACAACAGAAGTAGAGAGACAACAGAAGTAGAGAGACAGAGACAACAGAAGTAGAGAGACAACAGAAGTAGAGAGACAGAGACAACAGAAGTAGAGAGACAACAGAAGTAGAGAGACAACAGAAGTAGAGAGACAGAGAGACAACAGAAGTGGAGAGACAGAGAGACAACAGAAGTGGAGAGACAACAGAAGTAGAGAGACAACAGAAGTAGCGAGACAGAGACAACAGAAGTAGAGAGACAACAGAAGTAGAGAGACAACAGAAGTAGAGAGACGGAGACAACAGAAGTAGAGAGACAACAGAAGTAGAGAGACAGAGACAACAGAAGTAGAGAGACAACAGAAGTAGAGAGACAACAGAAGTAGAGAGACAGAGACAACAGAAGTAGAGAGACAACAGAAGTAGAGAGACAACAGAAGTAGAGAGACAGAGACAACAGAAGTGGAGAAACAACAGAAGTAGATAGACAACAGAAGTAGAGAGACAGAGACAACAGAAGTAGAGAGACAACAGAAGTAGAGAGACAAGGACAACAGAAGTAGAGAGACAACAGAAGTAGAGAGACAACAGAAGTAGAGAGACAGAGACAACAGAAGTAGAGAGACAACAGAAGTAGAGAGACAGAGACAACAGAAGTAGAGAGACAACAGAAGTAGAGAGACAACAGAAGTAGAGAGACAGAGACAACAGAAGTAGAGAGACAACAGAAGTAGAGAGACAACAGAAGTAGAGAGACAGAGACAACAGAAGTGGAGAGACAACAGAAGTAGAGAGACAACAGAAGTAGAGAGACAGAGACAACAGAAGTAGAGAGACAGCAGAAGTAGAGAGACAGAGACAACCGAAGTAGAGAGACAACAGAAGTAGAGAGACAAAAGAAGTAGAGAGACAGAGACAACAGAAGTAGAGAGACAACAGAAGTAGAGAGACAACAGAAGTAGAGAGACAACAGAAGTAGAGAGACAACAGAAGTAGAGAGACAGAGACAACAGAAGTAGAGAGACAACAGAAGTAGAGAGACAGAGACAACAGAAGTAGAGAGACAACAGAAGTAGAGAGACAACAGAAGTAGAGAGACAGAGAGACAACAGAAGTGGAGAGACAGAGAGACAACAGAAGTGGAGAGACAACAGAAGTAGAGAGACAACAGAAGTAGCGAGACAGAGACAACAGAAGTAGAGAGACAACAGAAGTAGAGAGACGGAGACAACAGAAGTAGAGAGACAACAGAAGTAGAGAGACAGAGACAACAGAAGTAGAGAGACAACAGAAGTAGAGAGACAACAGAAGTAGAGAGACAGAGACAACAGAAGTAGAGAGACAACAGAAGTAGAGAGACAGAGACAACAGAAGTAGAGAGACAACAGAAGTAGAGAGACAACAGAAGTAGAGAGACAGAGACAACAGAAGTAGAGAGACAACAGAAGTAGAGAGACAACAGAAGTAGAGAGACAGAGACAACAGAAGTGGAGAGACAACAGAAGTAGAGAGACAACAGAAGTAGAGAGACAACATAAGTAGAGAGACAGAGACAACAGAAGTAGAGAGACAGAGACAACAGAAGTAGAGAGACAACAGAAGTAGAGAGACAGAGACAACAGAAGTAGAGAGACAGAGACAACAGAAGTAGAGAGACAACAGAAGTAGAGAGACAGAGAGACAACAGAAGTAGAGAGACAGAGACAACAGAAGTAGAGAGACAACAGAAGTAGAGAGACAACAGAAGTAGAGAGACAGAGACAACAGAAGTAGAGAGACAACAGAAGTAGAGAGACAACAGAAGTAGAGAGACAACAGAAGTAGAGAGACAACAGAAGTAGAGAGACAGAGACAACAGAAGTAGAGAGACAACAGAAGTAGAGAGACAGAGACAACAGAAGTAGAGAGACAGAGAGACAACAGATGTAGAGAGACAACAGAAGTAGAGAGACAACAGAAGTAGAGAGACAACATAAGTAGAGAGACAGAGACAACAGAAGTAGAGAGACAACAGAAGTAGAGAGACAGAGACAACAGAAGTAGAGAGACAGAGACAACAGAAGTAGAGAGACAGAGAGACAACAGAAGTAGAGAGACAGAGACAACAGAAGTAGAGAGACAACAGAAGTAGAGAGACAACAGAGGTAGAGAGACAACAGAAGTAGAGAGACAACAGAAGTAGAGAGACAACAGAAGTAGAGAGACAACAGAAGTAGAGAGACAACAGAAGTAGAGAGACAGAGACAACAGAAGTAGAGAGACAACAGAAGTAGAGAGACAACAGAAGTAGAGAGACAACAGAAGTAGAAAGACAGAGTCAACAGAAGTAGAGAGACAACAGAAGTAGAGAGACAGAGACAACAGAAGTAGAGAGACAACAGAAGTAGAGAGACAGAGACAACAGAAGTAGAGAGACAACAGAAGTAGAGAGACAGAGACAACAGAAGTAGAGAGACAACAGAAGTAGAGAGACAACAGAAGTAGAGAGACAGAGAGACAACAGAAGTGGAGAGACAGAGAGACAACAGAATTGGAGAGACAACAGAAGTAGAGAGACAACAGAAGTAGCGAGACAGAGACAACAGAAGTAGAGAGACAACAGAAGTAGAGAGACAACAGAAGTAGAGAGACGGAGACAACAGAAGTAGAGAGACAACAGAAGTAGAGAGACAGAGACAACAGAAGTAGAGAGACAACAGAAGTAGAGAGACAACAGAAGTAGAGAGACAGAGACAACAGAAGTAGAGAGACAACAGAAGTAGAGAGACAGAGACAACAGAAGTAGAGAGACAACAGAAGTAGAGAGACAACAGAAGTAGAGAGACAGAGACAACAGAAGTGGAGAGACAACAGAAGTAGAGAGACAACAGAAGTAGAGAGACAGAGACAACAGAAGTAGAGAGACAGCAGAAGTAGAGAGACAGAGACAACCGAAGTAGAGAGACAACAGAAGTAGAGAGACAAAAGAAGTAGAGAGACAGAGACAACAGAAGTAGAGAGACAACAGAAGTAGAGAGACAACAGAAGTAGAGAGACAACAGAAGTAGAGAGACAACAGAAGTAGAGAGACAGAGACAACAGAAGTAGAGAGACAACAGAAGTAGAGAGACAGAGACAACAGAAGTAGAGAGACAACAGAAGTAGAGAGACAACAGAAGTAGAGAGACAGAGAGACAACAGAAGTGGAGAGACAGAGAGACAACAGAAGTGGAGAGACAACAGAAGTAGAGAGACAACAGAAGTAGCGAGACAGAGACAACAGAAGTAGAGAGACAACAGAAGTAGAGAGACAACAGAAGTAGAGAGACGGAGACAACAGAAGTAGAGAGACAACAGAAGTAGAGAGACAGAGACAACAGAAGTAGAGAGACAACAGAAGTAGAGAGACAACAGAAGTAGAGAGACAGAGACAACAGAAGTAGAGAGACAACAGAAGTAGAGAGACAACAGAAGTAGAGAGACAGAGACAACAGAAGTGGAGAAACAACAGAAGTAGATAGACAACAGAAGTAGAGAGACAGAGACAACAGAAGTAGAGAGACAACAGAAGTAGAGAGACAAGGACAACAGAAGTAGAGAGACAACAGAAGTAGAGAGACAACAGAAGTAGAGAGACAGAGACAACAGAAGTAGAGAGACAACAGAAGTAGAGAGACAGAGACAACAGAAGTAGAGAGACAACAGAAGTAGAGAGACAACAGAAGTAGAGAGACAGAGACAACAGAAGTAGAGAGACAACAGAAGTAGAGAGACAACAGAAGTAGAGAGACAGAGACAACAGAAGTGGAGAGACAACAGAAGTAGAGAGACAACAGAAGTAGAGAGACAGAGACAACAGAAGTAGAGAGACAACAGAAGTAGAGAGACAACAGAAGTAGAGAGACAACAGAAGTAGAAAGACAGAGTCAACAGAAGTAGAGAGACAACAGAAGTAGAGAGACAGAGACAACAGAAGTAGAGAGACAACAGAAGTAGAGAGACAGAGACAACAGAAGTAGAGAGACAACAGAAGTAGAGAGACAGAGACAACAGAAGTAGAGAGACAACAGAAGTAGAGAGACAACAGAAGTAGAGAGACAGAGAGACAACAGAAGTGGAGAGACAGAGAGACAACAGAATTGGAGAGACAACAGAAGTAGAGAGACAACAGAAGTAGCGAGACAGAGACAACAGAAGTAGAGAGACAACAGAAGTAGAGAGACAACAGAAGTAGAGAGACGGAGACAACAGAAGTAGAGAGACAACAGAAGTAGAGAGACAGAGACAACAGAAGTAGAGAGACAACAGAAGTAGAGAGACAACAGAAGTAGAGAGACAGAGACAACAGAAGTAGAGAGACAACAGAAGTAGAGAGACAGAGACAACAGAAGTAGAGAGACAACAGAAGTAGAGAGACAACAGAAGTAGAGAGACAGAGACAACAGAAGTGGAGAGACAACAGAAGTAGAGAGACAACAGAAGTAGAGAGACAGAGACAACAGAAGTAGAGAGACAGCAGAAGTAGAGAGACAGAGACAACCGAAGTAGAGAGACAACAGAAGTAGAGAGACAAAAGAAGTAGAGAGACAGAGACAACAGAAGTAGAGAGACAACAGAAGTAGAGAGACAACAGAAGTAGAGAGACAACAGAAGTAGAGAGACAACAGAAGTAGAGAGACAGAGACAACAGAAGTAGAGAGACAACAGAAGTAGAGAGACAGAGACAACAGAAGTAGAGAGACAACAGAAGTAGAGAGACAACAGAAGTAGAGAGACAGAGAGACAACAGAAGTGGAGAGACAGAGAGACAACAGAAGTGGAGAGACAACAGAAGTAGAGAGACAACAGAAGTAGCGAGACAGAGACAACAGAAGTAGAGAGACAACAGAAGTAGAGAGACAACAGAAGTAGAGAGACGGAGACAACAGAAGTAGAGAGACAACAGAAGTAGAGAGACAGAGACAACAGAAGTAGAGAGACAACAGAAGTAGAGAGACAACAGAAGTAGAGAGACAGAGACAACAGAAGTAGAGAGACAACAGAAGTAGAGAGACAACAGAAGTAGAGAGACAGAGACAACAGAAGTGGAGAAACAACAGAAGTAGAGAGACAACAGAAGTAGAGAGACAGAGACAACAGAAGTAGAGAGACAACAGAAGTAGAGAGACAACAGAAGTAGAGAGACAGAGACAACAGAAGTGGAGAGACAACAGAAGTAGAGAGACAACAGAAGTAGAGAGACAGAGACAACAGAAGTAGAGAGACAACAGAATTAGAGAGACAGAGACAACAGAAGTAGAGAGACAGAGACAACAGAAGTAGAGAGACAGAGAGACAACAGAAGTAGAGAGACAACAGAAGTAGAGAGACAACAGAAGTAGAGAGACAACATAAGTAGAGAGACAGAGACAACAGAAGTAGAGAGACAGAGACAACAGAAGTAGAGAGACAGAGACAACAGAAGTAAAGAGACAACAGAAGTAGAGAGACAACAGAAGTAGAGAGACAACAGAAGTAGAGAGACAACATAAGTAGAGAGACAGAGACAACAGAAGTAGAGAGACAGAGACAACAGAAGTAGAGAGACAACAGAAGTAGAGAGACAGAGACGACAGAAGTAGAGAGACAGAGACAACAGAAGTAGAGAGACAACAGAAGTAGAGAGACAACAGAAGTAGAGAGACAACAGAAGTAGAGAGACAGAGACAACAGAAGTAGAGAGACAGAGACAACAGAAGTAGAGAGACAACAGAAGTAGAGAGACAGAGACGACAGAAGTAGAGAGACAGAGACAACAGAAGTAGAGAGACAACAGAAGTAGAGAGACAACAGAAGTAGAGAGACAACAGAAGTAGAGAGACAGAGACAACAGAAGTAGAGAGACAACAGAAGTAGAGAGACAACAGAAGTAGAGAGACAGAGACAACAGAAGTAGAGAGACAACAGAAGTAGAGAGACAGAGACAACAGAAGTAGAGAGACAACAGAAGTAGAGAGACAGAGACAACAGAAGTAGAGAGACAACAGAAGTAGAGAGACAACAGAAGTAGAGAGACAGAGACAACAGAAGTAGAGAGACAACAGAAGTAGAGAGACAACAGAAGTAGAGAGACGAGACAACAGAAGTAGAGAGACAACAGAAGTAGAGAGACAGAGACAACAGAAGTAGAGAGACAACAGAAGTAGAGAGACAGAGACAACAGAAGTAGAGAGACAACAGAAGTAGAGAGACAACAGAAGTAGAGAGACAGAGAGACAACAGAAGTGGAGAGACAGAGAGACAACAGAAGTGGAGAGACAACAGAAGTAGAGAGACAACAGAAGTAGAGAGACAGAGACAACAGAAGTAGAGAGACAACAGAAGTAGAGAGACAGAGACAACAGAAGTAGAGAGACAACAGAAGTAGAGAGACAACAGAAGTAGAGAGACAGAGACAACAGAAGTAGAGAGACAGAGAGACAACAGAAGTAGAGAGACAACAGAAGTAGAGAGACAACAGAAGTAGAGAGACAACAGAAGTAGAGAGACAGAGACAACAGAAGAAGAGAGACAGAGACAACAGAAGTAGAGAGACAACATAAGTAGAGAGACAACAGAAGTAGAGAGACAACAGAAGTAGAGAGACAACATAAGTAGAGAGACAGAGACAACAGAAGTAGAGAGGTAGAGACAACAGAAGTAGAGAGACAACAGAAGTAGAGAGACAGAGACAACAGAAGTAGAGAGACAGAGACAACAGAAGTAGAGAGACAACAGAAGTAGAGAGACAGAGAGACAACAGAAGTAGAGAGACAGAGACAACAGAAGTAGAGAGACAACAGAAGTAGAGAGACAACAGAAGTAGAGAGACAGAGACAACAGAAGTAGAGAGACAACAGAAGTAGAGAGACAACAGAAGTAGAGAGACAACAGAAGTAGAGAGACAACATAAGTAAGAGAGACAACAGAAGTAGAGAGACAGAGAGACAACAGAAGTGGAGAGACAGAGAGACAACAGAAGTGGAGAGACAACAGAAGTAGAGAGACAACAGAAGTAGAGAGACAGAGACAACAGAAGTAGAGAGACAACAGAAGTAGAGAGACAGAGACAACAGAAGTAGAGAGACAACAGAAGTAGAGAGACAACAGAAGTAGAGAGACAGAGACAACAGAAGTAGAGAGACAGAGAGACAACAGAAGTAGAGAGACAACAGAAGTAGAGAGACAACAGAAGTAGAGAGACAACAGAAGTAGAGAGACAGAGACAACAGAAGTAGAGAGACAGAGACAACAGAAGTAGAGAGACAACAGAAGTAGAGAGACAACAGAAGTAGAGAGACAACAGAAGTAGAGAGACAACAGAAGTAGAGAGACAGAGACAACAGAAGTAGAGAGGTAGAGACAACAGAAGTAGAGAGACAACAGAAGTAGAGAGACAGAGACAACAGAAGTAGAGAGACAGAGACAACAGAAGTAGAGAGACAACAGAAGTAGAGAGACAGAGAGACAACAGAAGTAGAGAGACAGAGACAACAGAAGTAGAGAGACAACAGAAGTAGAGAGACAACAGAAGTAGAGAGACAGAGACAACAGAAGTAGAGAGACAACAGAAGTAGAGAGACAACAGAAGTAGAGAGACAACAGAAGTAGAGAGACAACATAAGTAAGAGAGACAGAGACAACAGAAGTAGAGAGACAACAGAAGTAGAGAGACAGAGACAACAGAAGTAGAGAGACAGAGAGACAACAGATGTAGAGAGACAACAGAAGTAGAGAGACAACAGAAGTAGAGAGACAACATAAGTAGAGAGACAGAGACAACAGAAGTAGAGAGACAACAGAAGTAGAGAGACAACAGAAGTAGAGAGACAACATAAGTAGAGAGACAGAGACAACAGAAGTAGAGAGACAACAGAAGTAGAGAGACAGAGACAACAGAAGTAGAGAGACAGAGACAACAGAATTAGAGAGACAGAGAGACAACAGAAGTAGAGAGACAGAGACAACAGAAGTAGAGAGACAACAGAAGTAGAGAGACAACAGAGGTAGAGAGACAACAGAAGTAGAGAGACAACAGAAGTAGAGAGACAACAGAAGTAGAGAGACAACAGAAGTAGAGAGACAACAGAAGTAGAGAGACAGAGACAACAGAAGTAGAGAGACAACAGAAGTAGAGAGACAACAGAAGTAGAGAGACAGAGTCAACAGAAGTAGAGAGACAACAGAAGTAGAGAGACAGAGACAACAGAAGTAGAGCGACAACAGAAGTAGAGAGACAGAGACAACAGAAGTAGAGAGACAACAGAAGTAGAGAGACAACAGAAGTAGAGAGACAGAGAGACAACAGAAGTGGAGAGACAGAGAGACAACAGAAGTGGAGAGACAACAGAAGTAGAGAGACAACAGAAGTAGCGAGACAGAGACAACAGAAGTAGAGAGACAACAGAAGTAGAGAGACAACAGAAGTAGAGAGACGGAGACAACAGAAGTAGAGAGACAACAGAAGTAGAGAGACAGAGACAACAGAAGTAGAGAGACAACAGAAGTAGAGAGACAACAGAAGTAGAGAGACAGAGACAACAGAAGTAGAGAGACAACAGAAGTAGAGAGACAGAGACAACAGAAGTAGAGAGACAACAGAAGTAGAGAGACAACAGAAGTAGAGAGACAGAGACAACAGAAGTGGAGAGACAACAGAAGTGGAGAGACAACAGAAGTAGAGAGACAACAGAAGTAGAGAGACAGAGACAACAGAAGTAGAGAGACAGCAGAAGTAGAGAGACAGAGACAACCGAAGTAGAGAGACAACAGAAGTAGAGAGACAAAAGAAGTAGAGAGACAGAGACAACAGAAGTAGAGAGACAACAGAAGTAGAGAGACAGAGAGACAACAGAAGTGGAGAGACAACAGAAGTAGAGAGACAACAGAAGTAGCGAGACAGAGACAACAGAAGTAGAGAGACAACAGAAGTAGAGAGACAACAGAAGTAGAGAGACAACAGAAGTAGCGAGACAGAGACAACAGAAGTAGAGAGACAACAGAAGTAGAGAGACAGAGACAACAGAAGTAGAGAGACAACAGAAGTGGAGAGACAACAGAAGTAGAGAGACAACAGAAGTAGCGAGACAGAGACAACAGAAGTAGAGAGACAACAGAAGTAGAGAGACAACAGAAGTAGAGAGACGGAGACAACAGAAGTAGAGAGACAACAGAAGTAGAGAGACAGAGACAACAGAAGTAGAGAGACAACAGAAGTAGAGAGACAACAGAAGTAGAGAGACAGAGACAACAGAAGTAGAGAGACAACAGAAGTAGAGAGACAGAGAGACAACAGAAGTGGAGAGACAACAGAAGTAGAGAGACAACAGAAGTAGCGAGACAGAGACAACAGAATTAGCGAGACAGAGACAACAGAAGTAGAGAGACAACAGAAGTAGAGAGACAGAGAGACAACAGAAGTAGAGAGACAGAGACAACAGAAGTAGAGAGACAGAGACAACAGAAGTAGAGAGACAACAGAAGTAGAGAGACAGAGAGACAACAGAAGTAGAGAGACAGAGACAACAGAAGTAGAGAGACAGAGACAACAGAAGTAGAGAGACAACAGAAGTAGAGAGACAGAGACAACAGAAGTAGAGAGACAACAGAAGTAGAGAGACAACAGAAGTAGAGAGACAACAGAAGTAGAGAGACAACATAAGTAAGAGAGACAGAGACAACAGAAGTAGAGAGACAACAGAAGTAGAGAGACAGAGACAACAGAAGTAGAGAGACAACAGAAGTAGAGAGACAGAGACAACAGAAGTAGAGAGACAACAGAAGTAGAGAGACAACAGAAGTAGAGAGACAGAGACAACAGAAGTAGAGAGACAACAGAAGTAGAGAGACAACAGAAGTAGAGAGACAGAGACAACAGAAGTAGAGAGACAGAGACAACAGAAGTAGAGAGACAGAGACAACAGAAGTAGAGAGACAGAGACAACAGAAGTAGAGAGACAACAGAAGTAGAGAGACAGAGAGACAACAGAAGTAGAGAGACAGAGACAACAGAAGTAGAGAGACAACAGAAGTAGAGAGACAACAGAAGTAGAGAGACAGAGACAACAGAAGTAGAGAGACAACAGAAGTAGAGAGACAACAGAAGTAGAGAGACAACAGAAGTAGAGAGACAACATAAGTAAGAGAGACAACAGAAGTAGAGAGACAGAGAGACAACAGAAGTGGAGAGACAGAGAGACAACAGAAGTGGAGAGACAACAGAAGTAGAGAGACAACAGAAGTAGAGAGACAGAGACAACAGAAGTAGAGAGACAACAGAAGTAGAGAGACAGAGACAACAGAAGTAGAGAGACAACAGAAGTAGAGAGACAACAGAAGTAGAGAGACAACAGAAGTAGAGAGACAGAGACAACAGAAGTAGAGAGACAGAGAGACAACAGAAGTAGAGAGACAACAGAAGTAGAGAGACAACAGAAGTAGAGAGACAACAGAAGTAGAGAGACAGAGACAACAGAAGTAGAGAGACAGAGACAACAGAAGTAGAGAGACAACAGAAGTAGAGAGACAACAGAAGTAGAGAGACAACATAAGTAGAGAGACAGAGACAACAGAAGTAGAGAGGTAGAGACAACAGAAGTAGAGAGACAACAGAAGTAGAGAGACAGAGACAACAGAAGTAGAGAGACAGAGACAACAGAAGTAGAGAGACAACAGAAGTAGAGAGACAGAGACAACAGAAGTAGAGAGACAACAGAAGTAGAGAGACAACAGAAGTAGAGAGACAGAGACAACAGAAGTAGAGAGACAACAGAAGTAGAGAGACAACAGAAGTAGAGAGACAGAGACAACAGAAGTAGAGAGACAGAGAGACAACAGATGTAGAGAGACAACAGAAGTAGAGAGACAACAGAAGTAGAGAGACAACATAAGTAGAGAGACAGAGACAACAGAAGTAGAGAGACAACAGAAGTAGAGAGACAACAGAAGTAGAGAGACAACATAAGTAGAGAGACAGAGACAACAGAAGTAGAGAGACAACAGAAGTAGAGAGACAGAGACAACAGAAGTAGAGAGACAGAGACAACAGAAGTAGAGAGACAGAGAGACAACAGAAGTAGAGAGACAGAGACAACAGAAGTAGAGAGACAACAGAAGTAGAGAGACAACAGAGGTAGAGAGACAACAGAAGTAGAGAGACAACAGAAGTAGAGAGACAACAGAAGTAGAGAGACAACAGAAGTAGAGAGACAACAGAAGTAGAGAGACAACAGAAGTAGAGAGACAGAGACAACAGAAGTAGAGAGACAGAGACAACAGAAGTAGAGAGACAGAGACAACAGAAGTAGAGAGACAACAGAAGTAGAGAGACAGAGAGACAACAGAAGTAGAGAGACAGAGACAACAGAAGTAGAGAGACAACAGAAGTAGAGAGACAACAGAAGTAGAGAGACAGAGACAACAGAAGTAGAGAGACAACAGAAGTAGAGAGACAACAGAAGTAGAGAGACAACAGAAGTAGAGAGACAACATAAGTAAGAGAGACAACAGAAGTAGAGAGACAGAGAGACAACAGAAGTGGAGAGACAGAGAGACAACAGAAGTGGAGAGACAACAGAAGTAGAGAGACAACAGAAGTAGAGAGACAGAGACAACAGAAGTAGAGAGACAACAGAAGTAGAGAGACAGAGACAACAGAAGTAGAGAGACAACAGAAGTAGAGAGACAACAGAAGTAGAGAGACAGAGACAACAGAAGTAGAGAGACAGAGAGACAACAGAAGTAGAGAGACAACAGAAGTAGAGAGACAACAGAAGTAGAGAGACAACAGAAGTAGAGAGACAGAGACAACAGAAGTAGAGAGACAGAGACAACAGAAGTAGAGAGACAACAGAAGTAGAGAGACAACAGAAGTAGAGAGACAACAGAAGTAGAGAGACAACATAAGTAGAGAGACAGAGACAACAGAAGTAGAGAGGTAGAGACAACAGAAGTAGAGAGACAACAGAAGTAGAGAGACAGAGACAACAGAAGTAGAGAGACAGAGACAACAGAAGTAGAGAGACAACAGAAGTAGAGAGACAACAGAAGTAGAGAGACAGAGAGACAACAGAAGTAGAGAGACAGAGACAACAGAAGTAGAGAGACAACAGAAGTAGAGAGACAACAGAAGTAGAGAGACAGAGACAACAGAAGTAGAGAGACAACAGAAGTAGAGAGACAACAGAAGTAGAGAGACAACAGAAGTAGAGAGACAACATAAGTAAGAGAGACAGAGACAACAGAAGTAGAGAGACAACAGAAGTAGAGAGACAGAGACAACAGAAGTAGAGAGACAGAGAGACAACAGATGTAGAGAGACAACAGAAGTAGAGAGACAACAGAAGTAGAGAGACAACAGAAGTAGAGAGACAACAGAAGTAGAGAGACAACATAAGTAGAGAGACAGAGACAACAGAAGTAGAGAGACAACAGAAGTAGAGAGACAGAGACAACAGAAGTAGAGAGACAGAGAGACAACAGAAGTAGAGAGACAGAGACAACAGAAGTAGAGAGACAACAGAAGTAGAGAGACAACAGAGGTAGAGAGACAACAGAAGTAGAGAGACAACAGAAGTAGAGAGACAACAGAAGTAGAGAGACAACAGAAGTAGAGAGACAACAGAAGTAGAGAGACAGAGACAACAGAAGTAGAGAGACAACAGAAGTAGAGAGACAACAGAAGTAGAGAGACAGAGACAACAGAAGTAGAGCGACAACAGAAGTAGAGAGACAGAGACAACAGAAGTAGAGAGACAACAGAAGTAGAGAGACAACAGAAGTAGAGAGACAGAGAGACAACAGAAGTGGAGAGACAGAGAGACAACAGAAGTGGAGAGACAACAGAAGTAGAGAGACAACAGAAGTAGCGAGACAGAGACAACAGAAGTAGAGAGACAACAGAAGTAGAGAGACAACAGAAGTAGAGAGACGGAGACAACAGAAGTAGAGAGACAACAGAAGTAGAGAGACAGAGACAACAGAAGTAGAGAGACAACAGAAGTAGAGAGACAACAGAAGTAGAGAGACAGAGACAACAGAAGTAGAGAGACAACAGAAGTAGAGAGATAGAGACAACAGAAGTAGAGAGACAACAGAAGTAGAGAGACAACAGAAGTAGAGAGACAGAGACAACAGAAGTGGAGAGACAACAGAAGTAGAGAGACAACAGAAGTAGAGAGACAGAGACAACAGAAGTAGAGAGACAGCAGAAGTAGAGAGACAGAGACAACCGAAGTAGAGAGACAACAGAAGTAGAGAGACAAAAGAAGTAGAGAGACAGAGACAACAGAAGTAGAGAGACAACAGAAGTAGAGAGACAGAGAGACAACAGAAGTGGAGAGACAACAGAAGTAGAGAGACAACAGAAGTAGCGAGACAGAGACAACAGAAGTAGAGAGACAACAGAAGTAGAGAGACAACAGAAGTAGAGAGACGGAGACAACAGAAGTAGAGAGACAACAGAAGTAGAGAGACAGAGACAACAGAAGTAGAGAGACAACAGAAGTAGAGAGACAACAGAAGTAGAGAGACAGAGACAACAGAAGTAGAGAGACAACAGAAGTAGAGAGACAACAGAAGTAGAGAGACAAAAGAAGTAGAGAGACAGAGACAACAGAAGTAGAGAGACAACAGAAGTAGAGAGACAGAGAGACAACAGAAGTGGAGAGACAACAGAAGTAGAGAGACAACAGAAGTAGCGAGACAGAGACAACAGAAGTAGAGAGACAACAGAAGTAGAGAGACAACAGAAGTAGAGAGACGGAGACAACAGAAGTAGAGAGACAACAGAAGTAGAGAGACAGAGACAACAGAAGTAGAGAGACAACAGAAGTAGAGAGACAACAGAAGTAGAGAGACAGAGACAACAGAAGTAGAGAGACAACAGAAGTAGAGAGACAGAGAGACAACAGAAGTGGAGAGACAACAGAAGTAGAGAGACAACAGAAGTAGCGAGACAGAGACAACAGAAGTAGCGAGACAGAGACAACAGAAGTAGAGAGACAGCAGAAGTAGAGAGACAGAGAGACAACAGAAGTAGAGAGACAGAGACAACAGAAGTAGAGAGACAGAGACAACAGAAGTAGAGAGACAACAGAAGTAGAGAGACAGAGAGACAACAGAAGTAGAGAGACAGAGACAACAGAAGTAGAGAGACAGAGACAACAGAAGTAGAGAGACAACAGAAGTAGAGAGACAACAGAAGTAGAGAGACAACAGAAGTAGAGAGACAACATAAGTAAGAGAGACAGAGACAACAGAAGTAGAGAGACAACAGAAGTAGAGAGACAGAGACAACAGAAGTAGAGAGACAACAGAAGTAGAGAGACAGAGACAACAGAAGTAGAGAGACAACAGAAGTAGAGAGACAGAGACAACAGAAGTAGAGAGACAACAGAAGTAGAGAGACAACAGAAGTAGAGAGACAGAGACAACAGAAGTGGAGAGACAACAGAAGTAGAGAGACAACAGAAGTAGAGAGACAACAGAAGTAGAGAGACAACAGAAGTAGAGAGACAGAGACAACAGAAGTAGAGAGACAACAGAATTAGAGAGACAGAGACAACAGAAGTAGAGAGACAGAGACAACAGAAGTAGAGAGACAGAGAGACAACAGAAGTAGAGAGACAACAGAAGTAGAGAGACAACAGAAGTAGAGAGACAACATAAGTAGAGAGACAGAGACAACAGAAGTAGAGAGACAGAGACAACAGAAGTAGAGAGACTGAGACAACAGAAGTAAAGAGACAACAGAAGTAGAGAGACAACAGAAGTAGAGAGACAACAGAAGTAGAGAGACAACAGAAGTAGAGAGACAACAGAAGTAGAGAGACAACAGAAGTAGAGAGACAACAGAAGTAGAGAGACAGAGACAACAGAAGTAGAGAGACAACAGAAGTAGAGAGACAACAGAAGTAGAGAGACAGAGTCAACAGAAGTAGAGAGACAACAGAAGTAGAGAGACAGAGACAACAGAAGTAGAGCGACAACAGAAGTAGAGAGACAGAGACAACAGAAGTAGAGAGACAACAGAAGTAGAGAGACAACAGAAGTAGAGAGACAGAGAGACAACAGAAGTGGAGAGACAGAGAGACAACAGAAGTGGAGAGACAACAGAAGTAGAGAGACAACAGAAGTAGCGAGACAGAGACAACAGAAGTAGAGAGACAACAGAAGTAGAGAGACAACAGAAGTAGAGAGACGGAGACAACAGAAGTAGAGAGACAACAGAAGTAGAGAGACAGAGACAACAGAAGTAGAGAGACAACAGAAGTAGAGAGACAACAGAAGTAGAGAGACAGAGACAACAGAAGTAGAGAGACAACAGAAGTAGAGAGACAGAGACAACAGAAGTAGAGAGACAACAGAAGTAGAGAGACAACAGAAGTAGAGAGACAGAGACAACAGAAGTGGAGAGACAACAGAAGTAGAGAGACAACAGAAGTAGAGAGACAGAGACAACAGAAGTAGAGAGACAGCAGAAGTAGAGAGACAGAGACAACCGAAGTAGAGAGACAAGAGAAGTAGAGAGACAAAAGAAGTAGAGAGACAGAGACAACAGAAGTAGAGAGACAACAGAAGTAGAGAGACAGAGAGACAACAGAAGTGGAGAGACAACAGAAGTAGAGAGACAACAGAAGTAGCGAGACAGAGACAACAGAAGTAGAGAGACAACAGAAGTAGAGAGACAGAGACAACAGAAGTAGAGAGACAACAGAAGTGGAGAGACAACAGAAGTAGAGAGACAACAGAAGTAGCGAGACAGAGACAACAGAAGTAGAGAGACAACAGAAGTAGAGAGACAACAGAAGTAGAGAGACGGAGACAACAGAAGTAGAGAGACAACAGAAGTAGAGAGACAGAGACAACAGAAGTAGAGAGACAACAGAAGTAGAGAGACAACAGAAGTAGAGAGACAGAGACAACAGAAGTAGAGAGACAACAGAAGTAGAGAGACAGAGAGACAACAGAAGTGGAGAGACAACAGAAGTAGAGAGACAACAGAAGTAGCGAGACAGAGACAACAGAAGTAGCGAGACAGAGACAACAGAAGTAGAGAGACAACAGAAGTAGAGAGACAGAGAGACAACAGAAGTAGAGAGACAGAGACAACAGAAGTAGAGAGACAGAGACAACAGAAGTAGAGAGACAACAGAAGTAGAGAGACAGAGAGACAACAGAAGTAGAGAGACAGAGACAACAGAAGTAGAGAGACAGAGACAACAGAAGTAGAGAGACAACAGAAGTAGAGAGACAGAGACAACAGAAGTAGAGAGACAACAGAAGTAGAGACAACAGAAGTAGAGAGACAACAGAAGTAGAGAGACAACATAAGTAAGAGAGACAGAGACAACAGAAGTAGAGAGACAACAGAAGTAGAGAGACAGAGACAACAGAAGTAGAGAGACAACAGAAGTAGAGAGACAGAGACAACAGAAGTAGAGAGACAACAGAAGTAGAGAGACAACAGAAGTAGAGAGACAGAGACAACAGAAGTAGAGAGACAACAGAAGTAGAGAGACAACAGAAGTAGAGAGACAGAGACAACAGAAGTGGAGAGACAACAGAAGTAGAGAGACAACAGAAGTAGAGAGACAACAGAAGTAGAGAGACAACAGAAGTAGAGAGACAGAGACAACAGAAGTAGAGAGACAACAGAATTAGAGAGACAGAGACAACAGAAGTAGAGAGACAGAGACAACAGAAGTAGAGAGACAGAGAGACAACAGAAGTAGAGAGACAACAGAAGTAGAGAGACAACAGAAGTAGAGAGACAACATAAGTAGAGAGACAGAGACAACAGAAGTAGAGAGACAGAGACAACAGAAGTAGAGAGACAGAGACAACAGAAGTAAAGAGACAACAGAAGTAGAGAGACAACAGAAGTAGAGAGACAACAGAAGTAGAGAGACAACATAAGTAGAGAGACAGAGACAACAGAAGTAGAGAGACAGAGACAACAGAAGTAGAGAGACAACAGAAGTAGAGAGACAGAGATGACAGAAGTAGAGAGACAGAGACAACAGAAGTAGAGAGACAGAGACAACAGAAGTAGAGAGACAACAGAAGTAGAGAGACAACAGAAGTAGAGAGACAACAGAAGTAGAGAGACAGAGACAACAGAAGTAGAGAGACAACAGAAGTAGAGAGACAACAGAAGTAGAGAGACAACAGAAGTAGAGAGACAACAGAAGTAGAGAGACAGAGACAACAGAAGTAGAGAGACAACAGAAGTAGAGAGACAGAGACAACAGAAGTAGAGAGACAACAGAAGTAGAGAGACAACAGAAGTAGAGAGACAGAGACAACAGAAGTAGAGAGACAACAGAAGTAGAGAGACAACAGAAGTAGAGAGACGAGACAACAGAAGTAGAGAGACAACAGAAGTAGAGAGACAGAGACAACAGAAGTAGAGAGACAACAGAAGTAGAGAGACAGAGACAACAGAAGTAGAGAGACAACAGAAGTAGAGAGACAACAGAAGTAGAGAGACAGAGAGACAACAGAAGTGGAGAGACAGAGAGACAACAGAAGTGGAGAGACAACAGAAGTAGAGAGACAACAGAAGTAGAGAGACAGAGACAACAGAAGTAGAGAGACAACAGAAGTAGAGAGACAGAGACAACAGAAGTAGAGAGACAACAGAAGTAGAGAGACAACAGAAGTAGAGAGACAGAGACAACAGAAGTAGAGAGACAGAGAGACAACAGAAGTAGAGAGACAACAGAAGTAGAGAGACAACAGAAGTAGAGAGACAACAGAAGTAGAGAGACAGAGACAACAGAAGTAGAGAGACAGAGACAACAGAAGTAGAGAGACAACAGAAGTAGAGAGACAACAGAAGTAGAGAGACAACAGAAGTAGAGAGACAACATAAGTAGAGAGACAGAGACAACAGAAGTAGAGAGACAGAGACAACAGAAGTAGAGAGACAACAGAAGTAGAGAGACAGAGACAACAGAAGTAGAGAGACAGAGACAACAGAAGTAGAGAGACAACAGAAGTAGAGAGACAGAGAGACAACAGAAGTAGAGAGACAGAGACAACAGAAGTAGAGAGACAACAGAAGTAGAGAGACAACAGAAGTAGAGAGACAGAGACAACAGAAGTAGAGAGACAACAGAAGTAGAGAGACAACAGAAGTAGAGAGACAACAGAAGTAGAGAGACAACAGAAGTAGAGAGACAGAGACAACAGAAGTAGAGAGACAACAGAAGTAGAGAGACAGAGACAACAGAAGTAGAGAGACAGAGAGACAACAGATGTAGAGAGACAACAGAAGTAGAGAGACAACAGAAGTAGAGAGACAACATAAGTAGAGAGACAGAGACAACAGAAGTAGAGAGACAGAGACAACAGAAGTAGAGAGACAGAGACAACAGAAGTAGAGAGACAGAGAGACAACAGAAGTAGAGAGACAGAGACAACAGAAGTAGAGAGACAACAGAAGTAGAGAGACAACAGAGGTAGAGAGACAACAGAGGTAGAGAGACAACAGAAGTAGAGAGACAACAGAAGTAGAGAGACAACAGAAGTAGAGAGACAACAGAAGTAGAGAGACAGAGACAACAGAAGTAGAGAGACAACAGAAGTAGAGAGACAACAGAAGTAGAGAGACAACAGAAGTAGAAAGACAGAGTCAACAGAAGTAGAGAGACAACAGAAGTAGAGAGACAGAGACAACAGAAGTAGAGAGACAACAGAAGTAGAGAGACAGAGACAACAGAAGTAGAGAGACAACAGAAGTAGAGAGACAGAGACAACAGAAGTAGAGAGACAACAGAAGTAGAGAGACAACAGAAGTAGAGAGACAGAGAGACAACAGAAGTGGAGAGACAGAGAGACAACAGAATTGGAGAGACAACAGAAGTAGAGAGACAACAGAAGTAGCGAGACAGAGACAACAGAAGTAGAGAGACAACAGAAGTAGAGAGACAACAGAAGTAGAGAGACGGAGACAACAGAAGTAGAGAGACAACAGAAGTAGAGAGACAGAGACAACAGAAGTAGAGAGACAACAGAAGTAGAGAGACAACAGAAGTAGAGAGACAGAGACAACAGAAGTAGAGAGACAACAGAAGTAGAGAGACAGAGACAACAGAAGTAGAGAGACAACAGAAGTAGAGAGACAACAGAAGTAGAGAGACAGAGACAACAGAAGTGGAGAGACAACAGAAGTAGAGAGACAACAGAAGTAGAGAGACAGAGACAACAGAAGTAGAGAGACAGAGACAACAGAAGTAGAGAGACAACAGAAGTAGAGAGACAGAGAGACAACAGAAGTGGAGAGACAGAGAGACAACAGAAGTGGAGAGACAACAGAAGTAGAGAGACAACAGAAGTAGCGAGACAGAGACAACAGAAGTAGAGAGACAACAGAAGTAGAGAGACAACAGAAGTAGAGAGACGGAGACAACAGAAGTAGAGAGACAACAGAAGTAGAGAGACAGAGACAACAGAAGTAGAGAGACAACAGAAGTAGAGAGACAACAGAAGTAGAGAGACAGAGACAACAGAAGTAGAGAGACAACAGAAGTAGAGAGACAACAGAAGTAGAGAGACAGAGACAACAGAAGTGGAGAAACAACAGAAGTAGATAGACAACAGAAGTAGAGAGACAGAGACAACAGAAGTAGAGAGACAACAGAAGTAGAGAGACAAGGACAACAGAAGTAGAGAGACAACAGAAGTAGAGAGACAACAGAAGTAGAGAGACAGAGACAACAGAAGTAGAGAGACAACAGAAGTAGAGAGACAGAGACAACAGAAGTAGAGAGACAACAGAAGTAGAGAGACAACAGAAGTAGAGAGACAGAGACAACAGAAGTAGAGAGACAACAGAAGTAGAGAGACAACAGAAGTAGAGAGACAACAGAAGTAGAGAGACAGAGACAACAGAAGTGGAGAGACAACAGAAGTAGAGAGACAACAGAAGTAGAGAGACAGAGACAACAGAAGTAGAGAGACAACAGAATTAGAGAGACAGAGACAACAGAAGTAGAGAGACAGAGACAACAGAAGTAGAGAGACAGAGAGACAACAGAAGTAGAGAGACAACAGAAGTAGAGAGACAACAGAAGTAGAGAGACAACATAAGTAGAGAGACAGAGACAACAGAAGTAGAGAGACAGAGACAACAGAAGTAGAGAGACAGAGACAACAGAAGTAAAGAGACAACAGAAGTAGAGAGACAATAGAAGTAGAGAGACAACAGAAGTAGAGAGACAACATAAGTAGAGAGACAGAGACAACAGAAGTAGAGAGACAGAGACAACAGAAGTAGAGAGACAACAGAAGTAGAGAGACAGAGACGACAGAAGTAGAGAGACAGAGACAACAGAAGTAGAGAGACAGAGACAACAGAAGTAGAAGGACAACAGAAGTAGAGAGACAACAGAAGTAGAGAGACAACAGAAGTAGAGAGACAGAGACAACAGAAGTAGAGAGACAACAGAAGTAGAGAGACAACAGAAGTAGAGAGACAGAGACAACAGAAGTAGAGAGACAACAGAAGTAGAGAGACAGAGACAACAGAAGTAGAGAGACAACAGAAGTAGAGAGACAGAGACAACAGAAGTAGAGAGACAACAGAAGTAGAGAGACAACAGAAGTAGAGAGACAGAGACAACAGAAGTAGAGAGACAACAGAAGTAGAGAGACAGAGACAACAGAAGTAGAGAGACAGCAGAAGTAGAGAGACAGAGACAACCGAAGTAGAGAGACAACAGAAGTAGAGAGACAAAAGAAGTAGAGAGACAGAGACAACAGAAGTAGAGAGACAACAGAAGTAGAGAGACAACAGAAGTAGAGAGACAACAGAAGTAGAGAGACAGAGACAACAGAAGTAGAGAGACAACAGAAGTAGAGAGACAGAGACAACAGAAGTAGAGAGACAACAGAAGTAGAGAGACAACAGAAGTAGAGAGACAGAGAGACAACAGAAGTGGAGAGACAGAGAGACAACAGAAGTGGAGAGACAACAGAAGTAGAGAGACAACAGAAGTAGCGAGACAGAGACAACAGAAGTAGAGAGACAACAGAAGTAGAGAGACAACAGAAGTAGAGAGACGGAGACAACAGAAGTAGAGAGACAACAGAAGTAGAGAGACAGAGACAACAGAAGTAGAGAGACAACAGAAGTAGAGAGACAACAGAAGTAGAGAGACAGAGACAACAGAAGTAGAGAGACAACAGAAGTAGAGAGACAACAGAAGTAGAGAGACAGAGACAACAGAAGTAGAGAGACAACAGAAGTAGAGAGACAAGGACAACAGAAGTAGAGAGACAACAGAAGTAGAGAGACAACAGAAGTAGAGAGACAGAGACAACAGAAGTAGAGAGACAACAGAAGTAGAGAGACAGAGACAACAGAAGTAGAGAGACAACAGAAGTAGAGAGACAACAGAAGTAGAGAGACAGAGACAACAGAAGTAGAGAGACAACAGAAGTAGAGAGACAACAGAAGTAGAGAGACAACAGAAGTAGAGAGACAGAGACAACAGAAGTGGAGAGACAACAGAAGTAGAGAGACAACAGAAGTAGAGAGACAGAGACAACAGAAGTAGAGAGACAACAGAATTAGAGAGACAGAGACAACAGAAGTAGAGAGACAGAGACAACAGAAGTAGAGAGACAGAGAGACAACAGAAGTAGAGAGACAACAGAAGTAGAGAGACAACAGAAGTAGAGAGACAACATAAGTAGAGAGACAGAGACAACAGAAGTAGAGAGACAGAGACAACAGAAGTAGAGAGACAGAGACAACAGAAGTAAAGAGACAACAGAAGTAGAGAGACAACAGAAGTAGAGAGACAACAGAAGTAGAGAGACAACATAAGTAGAGAGACAGAGACAACAGAAGTAGAGAGACAGAGACAACAGAAGTAGAGAGACAACAGAAGTAGAGAGACAGAGACGACAGAAGTAGAGAGACAGAGACAACAGAAGTAGAGAGACAGAGACAACAGAAGTAGAAGGACAACAGAAGTAGAGAGACAACAGAAGTAGAGAGACAACAGAAGTAGAGAGACAGAGACAACAGAAGTAGAGAGACAACAGAAGTAGAGAGACAACAGAAGTAGAGAGACAGAGACAACAGAAGTAGAGAGACAACAGAAGTAGAGAGACAGAGACAACAGAAGTAGAGAGACAACAGAAGTAGAGAGACAGAGACAACAGAAGTAGAGAGACAACAGAAGTAGAGAGACAACAGAAGTAGAGAGACAGAGACAACAGAAGTAGAGAGACAACAGAAGTAGAGAGACAGAGACAACAGAAGTAGAGAGACAGCAGAAGTAGAGAGACAGAGACAACCGAAGTAGAGAGACAACAGAAGTAGAGAGACAAAAGAAGTAGAGAGACAGAGACAACAGAAGTAGAGAGACAACAGAAGTAGAGAGACAACAGAAGTAGAGAGACAACAGAAGTAGAGAGACAGAGACAACAGAAGTAGAGAGACAACAGAAGTAGAGAGACAGAGACAACAGAAGTAGAGAGACAACAGAAGTAGAGAGACAACAGAAGTAGAGAGACAGAGAGACAACAGAAGTGGAGAGACAGAGAGACAACAGAAGTGGAGAGACAACAGAAGTAGAGAGACAACAGAAGTAGCGAGACAGAGACAACAGAAGTAGAGAGACAACAGAAGTAGAGAGACAACAGAAGTAGAGAGACGGAGACAACAGAAGTAGAGAGACAACAGAAGTAGAGAGACAGAGACAACAGAAGTAGAGAGACAACAGAAGTAGAGAGACAACAGAAGTAGAGAGAAAGAGACAACAGAAGTAGAGAGACAACAGAAGTAGAGAGACAACAGAAGTAGAGAGACAGAGACAACAGAAGTGGAGAAACAACAGAAGTAGATAGACAACAGAAGTAGAGAGACAGAGACAACAGAAGTAGAGAGACAACAGAAGTAGAGAGACAAGGACAACAGAAGTAGAGAGACAACAGAAGTAGAGAGACAACAGAAGTAGAGAGACAGAGACAACAGAAGTAGAGAGACAACAGAAGTAGAGAGACAGAGACAACAGAAGTAGAGAGACAACAGAAGTAGAGAGACAACAGAAGTAGAGAGACAGAGACAACAGAAGTAGAGAGACAACAGAAGTAGAGAGACAACAGAAGTAGAGAGACAACAGAAGTAGAGAGACAGAGACAACAGAAGTGGAGAGACAACAGAAGTAGAGAGACAACAGAAGTAGAGAGACAGAGACAACAGAAGTAGAGAGACAACAGAATTAGAGAGACAGAGACAACAGAAGTAGAGAGACAGAGACAACAGAAGTAGAGAGACAGAGAGACAACAGAAGTAGAGAGACAACAGAAGTAGAGAGACAACAGAAGTAGAGAGACAACATAAGTAGAGAGACAGAGACAACAGAAGTAGAGAGACAGAGACAACAGAAGTAGAGAGACAGAGACAACAGAAGTAAAGAGACAACAGAAGTAGAGAGACAACAGAAGTAGAGAGACAACAGAAGTAGAGAGACAACATAAGTAGAGAGACAGAGACAACAGAAGTAGAGAGACAGAGACAACAGAAGTAGAGAGACAACAGAAGTAGAGAGACAGAGACGACAGAAGTAGAGAGACAGAGACAACAGAAGTAGAGAGACAGAGACAACAGAAGTAGAGAGACAACAGAAGTAGAGAGACAACAGAAGTAGAGAGACAACAGAAGTAGAGAGACAGAGACAACAGAAGTAGAGAGACAACAGAAGTAGAGAGACAACAGAAGTAGAGAGACAGAGACAACAGAAGTAGAGAGACAACAGAAGTAGAGAGACAGAGACAACAGAAGTAGAGAGACAACAGAAGTAGAGAGACAGAGACAACAGAAGTAGAGAGACAACAGAAGTAGAGAGACAACAGAAGTAGAGAGACAGAGACAACAGAAGTAGAGAGACAACAGAAGTAGAGAGACAACAGAAGTAGAGAGACGAGACAACAGAAGTAGAGAGACAACAGAAGTAGAGAGACAGAGACAACAGAAGTAGAGAGACAACAGAAGTAGAGAGACAGAGACAACAGAAGTAGAGAGACAACAGAAGTAGAGAGACAACAGAAGTAGAGAGACAGAGAGACAACAGAAGTGGAGAGACAGAGAGACAACAGAAGTGGAGAGACAACAGAAGTAGAGAGACAACAGAAGTAGAGAGACAGAGACAACAGAAGTAGAGAGACAACAGAAGTAGAGAGACAGAGACAACAGAAGTAGAGAGACAACAGAAGTAGAGAGACAACAGAAGTAGAGAGACAGAGACAACAGAAGTAGAGAGACAGAGAGACAACAGAAGTAGAGAGACAACAGAAGTAGAGAGACAACAGAAGTAGAGAGACAGTGACAACAGAAGTAGAGAGACAGAGACAACAGAAGTAGAGAGACAACAGAAGTAGAGAGACAACAGAAGTAGAGAGACAACAGAAGTAGAGAGACAACATAAGTAGAGAGACAGAGACAACAGAAGTAGAGAGACAGAGACAACAGAAGTAGAGAGACAACAGAAGTAGAGAGACAGAGACAACAGAAGTAGAGAGACAGAGACAACAGAAGTAGAGAGACAACAGAAGTAGAGAGACAGAGAGACAACAGAAGTAGAGAGACAGAGACAACAGAAGTAGAGAGACAACAGAAGTAGAGAGACAACAGAAGTAGAGAGACAGAGACAACAGAAGTAGAGAGACAACAGAAGTAGAGAGACAACAGAAGTAGAGAGACAACAGAAGTTGAACCACCTCAAGCTGAACCCTGGCAAGACGGAGCTGCTCTTCCTCCCGGGGAAGGACTGCCCGTTCCATGATCTCGCCATCACGGTTGACAACTCCGTTGTGTCCTCCTCCCAGAGTGCGAAGAGCCTTGGCGTGACCCTGGACAACACCCTGTCGTTTTCCGCTAACATCAAGGCGGTGACCCGATCCTGCAGGTTCATGCTCTACAACATTCGGAGAGTACGACCCTGCCTTACACAGGAAGCGGCACAGGTCCTAATCCAGGCACTTGTCATCTCCCGTCTGGATTACTGCAACTCGCTGTTGGCTGGGCTCCCTGCCTGTGCCATTAAACCCCTACAACTCATCCAGAATGCCGCAGCCCGTCTGGTGTTCAACCTTCCCAAGTTCTCTCACGTCACCCCCCTCCTCCGCACACTCCACTGGCTTCCAGTTGAAGCTCGCATCCGTTACAAGACCATGGTGCTTGCCTATGGAGCAGTGAGGGGAACGGCACCTCCGTACCTTCAGGCTCTGATCAGTCCCTACACCCAAACGAGGGCATTGCGTTCATCCACCTCTGGCCTGCTGGCTCCCCTTCCTCTGCGGAAGCATAGTTCCCGCTCAGCCCAGTCAAAACTGTTCGCTGCTCTGGCACCCCAATGGTGGAACAAGCTCCCTCACGACGCCAGGACAGCGGAGTCACTCACCACCTTCCGGAGACATTTGAAACCCCACCTCTTTAAGGAATACCTGGGATAGGATGAAGTAATCCGTCTAGCCCCCCCCCCCCCCCCCCCCCAAAAAAAAAAAAAAAAAACATTTGTAAAGTGGTTAACCCACTGGCTATAGGGTGAATGCACCAATCTGTAAGTCGCTCTGGATAAGAGCGTCTGCTAAATGACTTAAATGTTAATGTAAATGTTAAAATGAAGTAAGAGAGACAGAGACAACAGAAGTAGAGAGACAACAGAAGTAGAGAGACAGAGACAACAGAAGTAGAGAGACAGAGAGACAACAGATGTAGAGAGACAACAGAAGTAGAGAGACAACAGAAGTAGAGAGACAACATAAGTAGAGAGACAGAGACAACAGAAGTAGAGAGACAACAGAAGTAGAGAGACAGAGACAACAGAAGTAGAGAGACAGAGACAACAGAAGTAGAGAGACAGAGATACAACAGAAGTAGAGAGACAGAGACAACAGAAGTAGAGAGACAACAGAAGTAGAGAGACAACAGAGGTAGAGAGACAACAGAAGTAGAGAGACAACAGAAGTAGAGAGACAACAGAAGTAGAGAGACAACAGAAGTAGAGAGACAACAGAAGTAGAGAGACAGAGACAACAGAAGTAGAGAGACAACAGAAGTAGAGAGACAACAGAAGTAGAGAGACAACAGAAGTAGAGAGACAGAGTCAACAGAAGTAGAGAGACAACAGAAGTAGAGAGACAGAGACAACAGAAGTAGAGAGACAACAGAAGTAGAGAGACAGAGACAACAGAAGTAGAGAGACAACAGAAGTAGAGAGACAACAGAAGTAGAGAGACAGAGAGACAACAGAAGTGGAGAGACAGAGAGACAACAGAAGTGGAGAGACAACAGAAGTAGAGAGACAACAGAAGTAGAGAGACGGAGACAACAGAAGTAGAGAGACAACAGAAGTAGAGAGACAACAGAAGTAGAGAGACAACAGAAGTAGAGAGACAGAGACAACAGAAGTAGAGAGACAACAGAAGTAGAGAGACAACAGAAGTAGAGAGACAACAGAAGTAGAGAGACAGAGTCAACAGAAGTAGAGAGACAACAGAAGTAGAGAGACAGAGACAACAGAAGTAGAGAGACAGCAGAAGTAGAGAGACAGAGACAACCGAAGTAGAGAGACAACAGAAGTAGAGAGACAAAAGAAGTAGAGAGACAGAGACAACAGAAGTAGAGAGACAACAGAAGTAGAGAGACAGAGAGACAACAGAAGTGGAGAGACAACAGAAGTAGAGAGACAACAGAAGTAGCGAGACAGAGACAACAGAAGTAGAGAGACAACAGAAGTAGAGAGACAGAGACAACAGAAGTAGAGAGACAACAGAAGTGGAGAGACAACAGAAGTAGAGAGACAACAGAAGTAGCGAGACAGAGACAACAGAAGTAGAGAGACAACAGAAGTAGAGAGACAACAGAAGTAGAGAGACGGAGACAACAGAAGTAGAGAGACAACAGAAGTAGAGAGACAGAGACAACAGAAGTAGAGAGACAACAGAAGTAGAGAGACAACAGAAGTAGAGAGACAGAGACAACAGAAGTAGAGAGACAACAGAAGTAGAGAGACAGAGAGACAACAGAAGTGGAGAGACAACAGAAGTAGAGAGACAACAGAAGTAGCGAGACAGAGACAACAGAAGTAGCGAGACAGAGACAACAGAAGTAGAGAGACAACAGAAGTAGAGAGACAGAGAGACAACAGAAGTAGAGAGACAGAGACAACAGAAGTAGAGAGACAGAGACAACAGAAGTAGAGAGACAACAGAAGTAGAGAGACAGAGAGACAACAGAAGTAGAGAGACAGAGACAACAGAAGTAGAGAGACAGAGACAACAGAAGTAGAGAGACAACAGAAGTAGAGAGACAGAGACAACAGAAGTAGAGAGACAACAGAAGTAGAGAGACAACAGAAGTAGAGAGACAACAGAAGTAGAGAGACAACATAAGTAAGAGAGACAGAGACAACAGAAGTAGAGAGACAACAGAAGTAGAGAGACAGAGACAACAGAAGTAGAGAGACAACAGAAGTAGAGAGACAGAGACAACAGAAGTAGAGAGACAACAGAAGTAGAGAGACAACAGAAGTAGAGAGACAGAGACAACAGAAGTAGAGAGACAACAGAAGTAGAGAGACAACAGAAGTAGAGAGACAGAGACAACAGAAGTGGAGAGACAACAGAAGTAGAGAGACAACAGAAGTAGAGAGACAACAGAAGTAGAGAGACAACAGAAGTAGAGAGACAGAGACAACAGAAGTAGAGAGACAACAGAATTAGAGAGACAGAGACAACAGAAGTAGAGAGACAGAGACAACAGAAGTAGAGAGACAGAGAGACAACAGAAGTAGAGAGACAACAGAAGTAGAGAGACAACAGAAGTAGAGAGACAACATAAGTAGAGAGACAGAGACAACAGAAGTAGAGAGACAGAGACAACAGAAGTAGAGAGACAGAGACAACAGAAGTAAAGAGACAACAGAAGTAGAGAGACAACAGAAGTAGAGAGACAACAGAAGTAGAGAGACAACAGAAGTAGAGAGACAACATAAGTAGAGAGACAGAGACAACAGAAGTAGAGAGACAGAGACAACATAAGTAGAGAGACAACAGAAGTAGAGAGACAGAGATGACAGAAGTAGAGAGACAGAGACAACAGAAGTAGAGAGACAGAGACAACAGAAGTAGAGAGACAACAGAAGTAGAGAGACAACAGAAGTAGAGAGACAACAGAAGTAGAGAGACAGAGACAACAGAAGTAGAGAGACAACAGAAGTAGAGAGACAACAGAAGTAGAGAGACAACAGAAGTAGAGAGACAACAGAAGTAGAGAGACAGAGACAACAGAAGTAGAGAGACAACAGAAGTAGAGAGACAGAGACAACAGAAGTAGAGAGACAACAGAAGTAGAGAGACAACAGAAGTAGAGAGACAGAGACAACAGAAGTAGAGAGACAACAGAAGTAGAGAGACAACAGAAGTAGAGAGACGAGACAACAGAAGTAGAGAGACAACAGAAGTAGAGAGACAGAGACAACAGAAGTAGAGAGACAACAGAAGTAGAGAGACAGAGACAACAGAAGTAGAGAGACAACAGAAGTAGAGAGACAACAGAAGTAGAGAGACAGAGAGACAACAGAAGTGGAGAGACAGAGAGACAACAGAAGTGGAGAGACAACAGAAGTAGAGAGACAACAGAAGTAGAGAGACAGAGACAACAGAAGTAGAGAGACAACAGAAGTAGAGAGACAGAGACAACAGAAGTAGAGAGACAACAGAAGTAGAGAGACAACAGAAGTAGAGAGACAGAGACAACAGAAGTAGAGAGACAGAGAGACAACAGAAGTAGAGAGACAACAGAAGTAGAGAGACAACAGAAGTAGAGAGACAACAGAAGTAGAGAGACAGAGACAACAGAAGTAGAGAGACAGAGACAACAGAAGTAGAGAGACAACAGAAGTAGAGAGACAACAGAAGTAGAGAGACAACAGAAGTAGAGAGACAACATAAGTAGAGAGACAGAGACAACAGAAGTAGAGAGACAGAGACAACAGAAGTAGAGAGACAACAGAAGTAGAGAGACAGAGACAACAGAAGTAGAGAGACAGAGACAACAGAAGTAGAGAGACAACAGAAGTAGAGAGACAGAGAGACAACAGAAGTAGAGAGACAGAGACAACAGAAGTAGAGAGACAACAGAAGTAGAGAGACAACAGAAGTAGAGAGACAGAGACAACAGAAGTAGAGAGACAACAGAAGTAGAGAGACAACAGAAGTAGAGAGACAACAGAAGTAGAGAGACAACAGAAGTAGAGAGACAGAGACAACAGAAGTAGAGAGACAACAGAAGTAGAGAGACAGAGACAACAGAAGTAGAGAGACAGAGAGACAACAGATGTAGAGAGACAACAGAAGTAGAGAGACAACAGAAGTAGAGAGACAACATAAGTAGAGAGACAGAGACAACAGAAGTAGAGAGACAGAGACAACAGAAGTAGAGAGACAGAGACAACAGAAGTAGAGAGACAGAGAGACAACAGAAGTAGAGAGACAGAGACAACAGAAGTAGAGAGACAACAGAAGTAGAGAGACAACAGAGGTAGAGAGACAACAGAGGTAGAGAGACAACAGAAGTAGAGAGACAACAGAAGTAGAGAGACAACAGAAGTAGAGAGACAACAGAAGTAGAGAGACAGAGACAACAGAAGTAGAGAGACAACAGAAGTAGAGAGACAACAGAAGTAGAGAGACAACAGAAGTAGAAAGACAGAGTCAACAGAAGTAGAGAGACAACAGAAGTAGAGAGACAGAGACAACAGAAGTAGAGAGACAACAGAAGTAGAGAGACAGAGACAACAGAAGTAGAGAGACAACAGAAGTAGAGAGACAGAGACAACAGAAGTAGAGAGACAACAGAAGTAGAGAGACAACAGAAGTAGAGAGACAGAGAGACAACAGAAGTGGAGAGACAGAGAGACAACAGAATTGGAGAGACAACAGAAGTAGAGAGACAACAGAAGTAGCGAGACAGAGACAACAGAAGTAGAGAGACAACAGAAGTAGAGAGACAACAGAAGTAGAGAGACGGAGACAACAGAAGTAGAGAGACAACAGAAGTAGAGAGACAGAGACAACAGAAGTAGAGAGACAACAGAAGTAGAGAGACAACAGAAGTAGAGAGACAGAGACAACAGAAGTAGAGAGACAACAGAAGTAGAGAGACAGAGACAACAGAAGTAGAGAGACAACAGAAGTAGAGAGACAACAGAAGTAGAGAGACAGAGACAACAGAAGTGGAGAGACAACAGAAGTAGAGAGACAACAGAAGTAGAGAGACAGAGACAACAGAAGTAGAGAGACAGCAGAAGTAGAGAGACAGAGACAACCGAAGTAGAGAGACAACAGAAGTAGAGAGACAAAAGAAGTAGAGAGACAGAGACAACAGAAGTAGAGAGACAACAGAAGTAGAGAGACAACAGAAGTAGAGAGACAACAGAAGTAGAGAGACAACAGAAGTAGAGAGACAGAGACAACAGAAGTAGAGAGACAACAGAAGTAGAGAGACAGAGACAACAGAAGTAGAGAGACAACAGAAGTAGAGAGACAACAGAAGTAGAGAGACAGAGAGACAACAGAAGTGGAGAGACAGAGAGACAACAGAAGTGGAGAGACAACAGAAGTAGAGAGACAACAGAAGTAGCGAGACAGAGACAACAGAAGTAGAGAGACAACAGAAGTAGAGAGACAACAGAAGTAGAGAGACGGAGACAACAGAAGTAGAGAGACAACAGAAGTAGAGAGACAGAGACAACAGAAGTAGAGAGACAACAGAAGTAGAGAGACAACAGAAGTAGAGAGACAGAGACAACAGAAGTAGAGAGACAACAGAAGTAGAGAGACAACAGAAGTAGAGAGACAGAGACAACAGAAGTGGAGAAACAACAGAAGTAGATAGACAACAGAAGTAGAGAGACAGAGACAACAGAAGTAGAGAGACAACAGAAGTAGAGAGACAAGGACAACAGAAGTAGAGAGACAACAGAAGTAGAGAGACAACAGAAGTAGAGAGACAGAGACAACAGAAGTAGAGAGACAACAGAAGTAGAGAGACAGAGACAACAGAAGTAGAGAGACAACAGAAGTAGAGAGACAACAGAAGTAGAGAGACAGAGACAACAGAAGTAGAGAGACAACAGAAGTAGAGAGACAACAGAAGTAGAGAGACAACAGAAGTAGAGAGACAGAGACAACAGAAGTGGAGAGACAACAGAAGTAGAGAGACAACAGAAGTAGAGAGACAGAGACAACAGAAGTAGAGAGACAACATAATTAGAGAGACAGAGACAACAGAAGTAGAGAGACAGAGACAACAGAAGTAGAGAGACAGAGAGACAACAGAAGTAGAGAGACAACAGAAGTAGAGAGACAACAGAAGTAGAGAGACAACATAAGTAGAGAGACAGAGACAACAGAAGTAGAGAGACAGAGACAACAGAAGTAGAGAGACAGAGACAACAGAAGTAAAGAGACAACAGAAGTAGAGAGACAATAGAAGTAGAGAGACAACAGAAGTAGAGAGACAACATAAGTAGAGAGACAGAGACAACAGAAGTAGAGAGACAGAGACAACAGAAGTAGAGAGACAACAGAAGTAGAGAGACAGAGACGACAGAAGTAGAGAGACAGAGACAACAGAAGTAGAGAGACAGAGACAACAGAAGTAGAAGGACAACAGAAGTAGAGAGACAACAGAAGTAGAGAGACAACAGAAGTAGAGAGACAGAGACAACAGAAGTAGAGAGACAACAGAAGTAGAGAGACAACAGAAGTAGAGAGACAGAGACAACAGAAGTAGAGAGACAACAGAAGTAGAGAGACAGAGACAACAGAAGTAGAGAGACAACAGAAGTAGAGAGACAGAGACAACAGAAGTAGAGAGACAACAGAAGTAGAGAGACAACAGAAGTAGAGAGACAGAGACAACAGAAGTAGAGAGACAACAGAAGTAGAGAGACAGAGACAACAGAAGTAGAGAGACAGCAGAAGTAGAGAGACAGAGACAACCGAAGTAGAGAGACAACAGAAGTAGAGAGACAAAAGAAGTAGAGAGACAGAGACAACAGAAGTAGAGAGACAACAGAAGTAGAGAGACAACAGAAGTAGAGAGACAACAGAAGTAGAGAGACAGAGACAACAGAAGTAGAGAGACAACAGAAGTAGAGAGACAGAGACAACAGAAGTAGAGAGACAACAGAAGTAGAGAGACAACAGAAGTAGAGAGACAGAGAGACAACAGAAGTGGAGAGACAGAGAGACAACAGAAGTGGAGAGACAACAGAAGTAGAGAGACAACAGAAGTAGCGAGACAGAGACAACAGAAGTAGAGAGACAACAGAAGTAGAGAGACAACAGAAGTAGAGAGACGGAGACAACAGAAGTAGAGAGACAACAGAAGTAGAGAGACAGAGACAACAGAAGTAGAGAGACAACAGAAGTAGAGAGACAACAGAAGTAGAGAGACAGAGACAACAGAAGTAGAGAGACAACAGAAGTAGAGAGACAACAGAAGTAGAGAGACAGAGACAACAGAAGTAGAGAGACAACAGAAGTAGAGAGACAAGGACAACAGAAGTAGAGAGACAACAGAAGTAGAGAGACAACAGAAGTAGAGAGACAGAGACAACAGAAGTAGAGAGACAACAGAAGTAGAGAGACAGAGACAACAGAAGTAGAGAGACAACAGAAGTAGAGAGACAACAGAAGTAGAGAGACAGAGACAACAGAAGTAGAGAGACAACAGAAGTAGAGAGACAACAGAAGTAGAGAGACAACAGAAGTAGAGAGACAGAGACAACAGAAGTGGAGAGACAACAGAAGTAGAGAGACAACAGAAGTAGAGAGACAGAGACAACAGAAGTAGAGAGACAACAGAATTAGAGAGACAGAGACAACAGAAGTAGAGAGACAGAGACAACAGAAGTAGAGAGACAGAGAGACAACAGAAGTAGAGAGACAACAGAAGTAGAGAGACAACAGAAGTAGAGAGACAACATAAGTAGAGAGACAGAGACAACAGAAGTAGAGAGACAGAGACAACAGAAGTAGAGAGACAGAGACAACAGAAGTAAAGAGACAACAGAAGTAGAGAGACAACAGAAGTAGAGAGACAACAGAAGTAGAGAGACAACATAAGTAGAGAGACAGAGACAACAGAAGTAGAGAGACAGAGACAACAGAAGTAGAGAGACAACAGAAGTAGAGAGACAGAGACGACAGAAGTAGAGAGACAGAGACAACAGAAGTAGAGAGACAGAGACAACAGAAGTAGAAGGACAACAGAAGTAGAGAGACAACAGAAGTAGAGAGACAACAGAAGTAGAGAGACAGAGACAACAGAAGTAGAGAGACAACAGAAGTAGAGAGACAACAGAAGTAGAGAGACAGAGACAACAGAAGTAGAGAGACAACAGAAGTAGAGAGACAGAGACAACAGAAGTAGAGAGACAACAGAAGTAGAGAGACAGAGACAACAGAAGTAGAGAGACAACAGAAGTAGAGAGACAACAGAAGTAGAGAGACAGAGTTAACAGAAGTAGAGAGACAACAGAAGTAGAGAGACAGAGACAACAGAAGTAGAGAGACAGCAGAAGTAGAGAGACAGAGACAACCGAAGTAGAGAGACAACAGAAGTAGAGAGACAAAAGAAGTAGAGAGACAGAGACAACAGAAGTAGAGAGACAACAGAAGTAGAGAGACAACAGAAGTAGAGAGACAACAGAAGTAGAGAGACAGAGACAACAGAAGTAGAGAGACAACAGAAGTAGAGAGACAGAGACAACAGAAGTAGAGAGACAACAGAAGTAGAGAGACAACAGAAGTAGAGAGACAGAGAGACAACAGAAGTGGAGAGACAGAGAGACAACAGAAGTGGAGAGACAACAGAAGTAGAGAGACAACAGAAGTAGCGAGACAGAGACAACAGAAGTAGAGAGACAACAGAAGTAGAGAGACAACAGAAGTAGAGAGACGGAGACAACAGAAGTAGAGAGACAACAGAAGTAGAGAGACAGAGACAACAGAAGTAGAGAGACAACAGAAGTAGAGAGACAACAGAAGTAGAGAGACAGAGACAACAGAAGTAGAGAGACAACAGAAGTAGAGAGACAACAGAAGTAGAGAGACAGAGACAACAGAAGTGGAGAAACAACAGAAGTAGATAGACAACAGAAGTAGAGAGACAGAGACAACAGAAGTAGAGAGACAACAGAAGTAGAGAGACAGAGACAACAGAAGTAGAGAGACAGAGACAACAGAAGTAAAGAGACAACAGAAGTAGAGAGACAACAGAAGTAGAGAGACAGAGACAACAGAAGTAGAGAGACAGAGAGACAACAGAAGTAGAGAGACAACAGAAGTAGAGAGACAACAGAAGTAGAGAGACAACATAAGTAGAGAGACAGAGACAACAGAAGTAGAGAGACAGAGACAACAGAAGTAGAGAGACAACAGAAGTAGAGAGACAACAGAAGTAGAGAGACAGAGACAACAGAAGTAGAGAGACAACAGAAGTAGAGAGACAGAGACAACAGAAGTAGAGAGACAACAGAAGTAGAGAGACAACAGAAGTAGAGAGACAGAGACAACAGAAGTAGAGAGACAACAGAAGTAGAGAGACAACAGAAGTAGAGAGACAACAGAAGTAGAGAGACAGAGACAACAGAAGTGGAGAGACAACAGAAGTAGAGAGACAACAGAAGTAGAGAGACAGAGACAACAGAAGTAGAGAGACAACAGAATTAGAGAGACAGAGACAACAGAAGTAGAGAGACAGAGACAACAGAAGTAGAGAGACAGAGAGACAACAGAAGTAGAGAGACAACAGAAGTAGAGAGACAACATAAGTAGAGAGACAGAGACAACAGAAGTAGAGAGACAGAGACAACAGAAGTAGAGAGACAGAGACAACAGAAGTAAAGAGACAACAGAAGTAGAGAGACAACAGAAGTAGAGAGACAACAGAAGTAGAGAGACAACATAAGTAGAGAGACAGAGACAACAGAAGTAGAGAGACAGAGACAACAGAAGTAGAGAGACAACAGAAGTAGAGAGACAGAGACGACAGAAGTAGAGAGACAGAGACAACAGAAGTAGAGAGACAGAGACAACAGAAGTAGAGAGACAACAGAAGTAGAGAGACAACAGAAGTAGAGAGACAACAGAAGTAGAGAGACAGAGACAACAGAAGTAGAGAGACAACAGAAGTAGAGAGACAACAGAAGTAGAGAGACAGAGACAACAGAAGTAGAGAGACAACAGAAGTAGAGAGACAGAGACAACAGAAGTAGAGAGACAACAGAAGTAGAGAGACAGAGACAACAGAAGTAGAGAGACAACAGAAGTAGAGAGACAACAGAAGTAGAGAGACAGAGACAACAGAAGTAGAGAGACAACAGAAGTAGAGAGACAACAGAAGTAGAGAGACGAGACAACAGAAGTAGAGAGACAACAGAAGTAGAGAGACAGAGACAACAGAAGTAGAGAGACAACAGAAGTAGAGAGACAGAGACAACAGAAGTAGAGAGACAACAGAAGTAGAGAGACAACAGAAGTAGAGAGACAGAGAGACAACAGAAGTGGAGAGACAGAGAGACAACAGAAGTGGAGAGACAACAGAAGTAGAGAGACAACAGAAGTAGAGAGACAGAGACAACAGAAGTAGAGAGACAACAGAAGTAGAGAGACAGAGACAACAGAAGTAGAGAGACAACAGAAGTAGAGAGACAACAGAAGTAGAGAGACAGAGACAACAGAAGTAGAGAGACAGAGAGACAACAGAAGTAGAGAGACAACAGAAGTAGAGAGACAACAGAAGTAGAGAGACAACAGAAGTAGAGAGACAGTGACAACAGAAGTAGAGAGACAGAGACAACAGAAGTAGAGAGACAACAGAAGTAGAGAGACAACAGAAGTAGAGAGACAACAGAAGTAGAGAGACAACATAAGTAGAGAGACAGAGACAACAGAAGTAGAGAGACAGAGACAACAGAAGTAGAGAGACAACAGAAGTAGAGAGACAGAGACAACAGAAGTAGAGAGACAGAGACAACAGAAGTAGAGAGACAACAGAAGTAGAGAGACAGAGAGACAACAGAAGTAGAGAGACAGAGACAACAGAAGTAGAGAGACAACAGAAGTAGAGAGACAACAGAAGTAGAGAGACAGAGACAACAGAAGTAGAGAGACAACAGAAGTAGAGAGACAACAGAAGTAGAGAGACAACAGAAGTTGAACCACCTCAAGCTGAACCCTGGCAAGACGGAGCTGCTCTTCCTCCCGGGGAAGGACTGCCCGTTCCATGATCTCGCCATCACGGTTGACAACTCCGTTGTGTCCTCCTCCCAGAGTGCGAAGAGCCTTGGCGTGACCCTGGACAACACCCTGTCGTTTTCCGCTAACATCAAGGCGGTGACCCGATCCTGCAGGTTCATGCTCTACAACATTCGGAGAGTACGACCCTGCCTTACACAGGAAGCGGCACAGGTCCTAATCCAGGCACTTGTCATCTCCCGTCTGGATTACTGCAACTCGCTGTTGGCTGGGCTCCCTGCCTGTGCCATTAAACCCCTACAACTCATCCAGAATGCCGCAGCCCGTCTGGTGTTCAACCTTCCCAAGTTCTCTCACGTCACCCCCCTCCTCCGCACACTCCACTGGCTTCCAGTTGAAGCTCGCATCCGTTACAAGACCATGGTGCTTGCCTATGGAGCAGTGAGGGGAACGGCACCTCCGTACCTTCAGGCTCTGATCAGTCCCTACACCCAAACGAGGGCATTGCGTTCATCCACCTCTGGCCTGCTGGCTCCCCTTCCTCTGCGGAAGCATAGTTCCCGCTCAGCCCAGTCAAAACTGTTCGCTGCTCTGGCACCCCAATGGTGGAACAAGCTCCCTCACGACGCCAGGACAGCGGAGTCACTCACCACCTTCCGGAGACATTTGAAACCCCACCTCTTTAAGGAATACCTGGGATAGGATGAAGTAATCCGTCTAGCCCCCCCCCAAAAAAAAAAAAAAAAAACATTTGTAAAGTGGTTAACCCACTGGCTATAGGGTGAATGCACCAATCTGTAAGTCGCTCTGGATAAGAGCGTCTGCTAAATGACTTAAATGTTAATGTAAATGTTAAAATGAAGTAAGAGAGACAGAGACAACAGAAGTAGAGAGACAACAGAAGTAGAGAGACAGAGACAACAGAAGTAGAGAGACAGAGAGACAACAGATGTAGAGAGACAACAGAAGTAGAGAGACAACAGAAGTAGAGAGACAACATAAGTAGAGAGACAGAGACAACAGAAGTAGAGAGACAACAGAAGTAGAGAGACAGAGACAACAGAAGTAGAGAGACAGAGACAACAGAAGTAGAGAGACAGAGAGACAACAGAAGTAGAGAGACAGAGACAACAGAAGTAGAGAGACAACAGAAGTAGAGAGACAACAGAGGTAGAGAGACAACAGAAGTAGAGAGACAACAGAAGTAGAGAGACAACAGAAGTAGAGAGACAACAGAAGTAGAGAGACAACAGAAGTAGAGAGACAGAGACAACAGAAGTAGAGAGACAACAGAAGTAGAGAGACAACAGAAGTAGAGAGACAACAGAAGTAGAGAGACAGAGTCAACAGAAGTAGAGAGACAACAGAAGTAGAGAGACAGAGACAACAGAAGTAGAGAGACAACAGAAGTAGAGAGACAGAGACAACAGAAGTAGAGAGACAACAGAAGTAGAGAGACAACAGAAGTAGAGAGACAGAGAGACAACAGAAGTGGAGAGACAGAGAGACAACAGAAGTGGAGAGACAACAGAAGTAGAGAGACAACAGAAGTAGCGAGACAGAGACAACAGAAGTAGAGAGACAACAGAAGTAGAGAGACAACAGAAGTAGAGAGACGGAGACAACAGAAGTAGAGAGACAACAGAAGTAGAGAGACAGAGACAACAGAAGTAGAGAGAAAACAGAAGTAGAGAGACAACAGAAGTAGAGAGACAGAGACAACAGAAGTAGAGAGACAACAGAAGTAGAGAGACAGAGACAACAGAAGTAGAGAGACAACAGAAGTAGAGAGACAACAGAAGTAGAGAGACAGAGACAACAGAAGTGGAGAGACAACAGAAGTAGAGAGACAACAGAAGTAGAGAGACAGAGACTACAGAAGTAGAGAGACAGCAGAAGTAGAGAGACAGAGACAACCGAAGTAGAGAGACAACAGAAGTAGAGAGACAAAAGAAGTAGAGAGACAGAGACAACAGAAGTAGAGAGACAACAGAAGTAGAGAGACAGAGACAACAGAAGTAGAGAGACAACAGAAGTAGAGAGACAGAGACAACAGAAGTAGAGAGACAACAGAAGTAGAGAGACAACAGAAGTAGAGAGACAGAGACAACAGAAGTAGAGAGACAACAGAAGTAGAGAGACAACAGAAGTAGAGAGACGAGACAACAGAAGTAGAGAGACAACAGAAGTAGAGAGACAGAGACAACAGAAGTAGAGAGACAACAGAAGTAGAGAGACAGAGACAACAGAAGTAGAGAGACAACAGAAGTAGAGAGACAGAGACAACAGAAGTAGAGAGACAGAGAGACAACAGATGTAGAGAGACAACAGAAGTAGAGAGACAACAGAAGTAGAGAGACAACATAAGTAGAGAGACAGAGACAACAGAAGTAGAGAGACAACAGAAGTAGAGAGACAGAGACAACAGAAGTAGAGAGACAGAGACAACAGAAGTAGAGAGACAGAGAGACAACAGAAGTAGAGAGACAGAGACAACAGAAGTAGAGAGACAACAGAAGTAGAGAGACAACAGAGGTAGAGAGACAACAGAAGTAGAGAGACAACAGAAGTAGAGAGACAACAGAAGTAGAGAGACAACAGAAGTAGAGAGACAACAGAAGTAGAGAGACAGAGACAACAGAAGTAGAGAGACAACAGAAGTAGAGAGACAACAGAAGTAGAGAGACAACAGAAGTAGAAAGACAGAGTCAACAGAAGTAGAGAGACAACAGAAGTAGAGAGACAGAGACAACAGAAGTAGAGAGACAACAGAAGTAGAGAGACAGAGACAACAGAAGTAGAGAGACAACAGAAGTAGAGAGACAGAGACAACAGAAGTAGAGAGACAACAGAAGTAGAGAGACAACAGAAGTAGAGAGACAGAGAGACAACAGAAGTGGAGAGACAGAGAGACAACAGAATTGGAGAGACAACAGAAGTAGAGAGACAACAGAAGTAGCGAGACAGAGACAACAGAAGTAGAGAGACAACAGAAGTAGAGAGACAACAGAAGTAGAGAGACGGAGACAACAGAAGTAGAGAGACAACAGAAGTAGAGAGACAGAGACAACAGAAGTAGAGAGACAACAGAAGTAGAGAGACAACAGAAGTAGAGAGACAGAGACAACAGAAGTAGAGAGACAACAGAAGTAGAGAGACAGAGACAACAGAAGTAGAGAGACAACAGAAGTAGAGAGACAACAGAAGTAGAGAGACAGAGACAACAGAAGTGGAGAGACAACAGAAGTAGAGAGACAACAGAAGTAGAGAGACAGAGACAACAGAAGTAGAGAGACAGCAGAAGTAGAGAGACAGAGACAACCGAAGTAGAGAGACAACAGAAGTAGAGAGACAAAAGAAGTAGAGAGACAGAGACAACAGAAGTAGAGAGACAACAGAAGTAGAGAGACAACAGAAGTAGAGAGACAACAGAAGTAGAGAGACAACAGAAGTAGAGAGACAGAGACAACAGAAGTAGAGAGACAACAGAAGTAGAGAGACAGAGACAACAGAAGTAGAGAGACAACAGAAGTAGAGAGACAACAGAAGTAGAGAGACAGAGAGACAACAGAAGTGGAGAGACAGAGTGACAACAGAAGTGGAGAGACAACAGAAGTAGAGAGACAACAGAAGTAGCGAGACAGAGACAACAGAAGTAGAGAGACAACAGAAGTAGAGAGACAACAGAAGTAGAGAGACGGAGACAACAGAAGTAGAGAGACAACAGAAGTAGAGAGACAGAGACAACAGAAGTAGAGAGACAACAGAAGTAGAGAGACAACAGAAGTAGAGAGACAGAGACAACAGAAGTAGAGAGACAACAGAAGTAGAGAGACAACAGAAGTAGAGAGACAGAGACAACAGAAGTGGAGAAACAACAGAAGTAGATAGACAACAGAAGTAGAGAGACAGAGACAACAGAAGTAGAGAGACAACAGAAGTAGAGAGACAAGGACAACAGAAGTAGAGAGACAACAGAAGTAGAGAGACAACAGAAGTAGAGAGACAGAGACAACAGAAGTAGAGAGACAACAGAAGTAGAGAGACAGAGACAACAGAAGTAGAGAGACAACAGAAGTAGAGAGACAACAGAAGTAGAGAGACAGAGACAACAGAAGTAGAGAGACAACAGAAGTAGAGAGACAACAGAAGTAGAGAGACAGAGACAACAGAAGTGGAGAGACAACAGAAGTAGAGAGACAACAGAAGTAGAGAGACAGAGACAACAGAAGTAGAGAGACAACAGAATTAGAGAGACAGAGACAACAGAAGTAGAGAGACAGAGACAACAGAAGTAGAGAGACAGAGAGACAACAGAAGTAGAGAGACAACAGAAGTAGAGAGACAACAGAAGTAGAGAGACAACATAAGTAGAGAGACAGAGACAACAGAAGTAGAGAGACAGAGACAACAGAAGTAGAGAGACAGAGACAACAGAAGTAAAGAGACAACAGAAGTAGAGAGACAACAGAAGTAGAGAGACAACAGAAGTAGAGAGACAACATAAGTAGAGAGACAGAGACAACAGAAGTAGAGAGACAGAGACAACAGAAGTAGAGAGACAACAGAAGTAGAGAGACAGAGACGACAGAAGTAGAGAGACAGAGACAACAGAAGTAGAGGACAGAGACAACAGAAGTAGAGAGACAACAGAAGTAGAGAGACAACAGAAGTAGAGAGACAACATAAGTAGAGAGACAGAGACAACAGAAGTAGAGAGACAACAGAAGTAGAGAGACAACAGAAGTAGAGAGACAGAGACAACAGAAGTAGAGAGACAACAGAAGTAGAGAGACAGAGACAACAGAAGTAGAGAGACAACAGAAGTAGAGAGACAGAGACAACAGAAGTAGAGAGACAACAGAAGTAGAGAGACAACAGAAGTAGAGAGACAGAGACAACAGAAGTAGAGAGACAACAGAAGTAGAGAGACAGAGACAACAGAAGTAGAGAGACAGCAGAAGTAGAGAGACAGAGACAACCGAAGTAGAGAGACAACAGAAGTAGAGAGACAAAAGAAGTAGAGAGACAGAGACAACAGAAGTAGAGAGACAACAGAAGTAGAGAGACAACAGAAGTAGAGAGACAACAGAAGTAGAGAGACAACAGAAGTAGAGAGACAGAGACAACAGAAGTAGAGAGACAACAGAAGTAGAGAGACAGAGACAACAGAAGTAGAGAGACAACAGAAGTAGAGAGACAACAGAAGTAGAGAGACAGAGAGACAACAGAAGTGGAGAGACAACAGAAGTAGAGAGACAACAGAAGTAGCGAGACAGAGACAACAGAAGTAGAGAGACAACAGAAGTAGAGAGACAACAGAAGTAGAGAGACGGAGACAACAGAAGTAGAGAGACAACAGAAGTAGAGAGACAGAGACAACAGAAGTAGAGAGACAACAGAAGTAGAGAGACAACAGAAGTAGAGAGACAGAGACAACAGAAGTAGAGAGACAACAGAAGTAGAGAGACAACAGAAGTAGAGAGACAGAGACAACAGAAGTGGAGAAACAACAGAAGTAGATAGACAACAGAAGTAGAGAGACAGAGACAACAGAAGTAGAGAGACAACAGAAGTAGAGAGACAAGGACAACAGAAGTAGAGAGACAACAGAAGTAGAGAGACAACAGAAGTAGAGAGACAGAGACAACAGAAGTAGAGAGACAACAGAAGTAGAGAGACAGAGACAACAGAAGTAGAGAGACAACAGAAGTAGAGAGACAACAGAAGTAGAGAGACAGAGACAACAGAAGTAGAGAGACAACAGAAGTAGAGAGACAACAGAAGTAGAGAGACAACAGAAGTAGAGAGACAGAGACAACAGAAGTGGAGAGACAACAGAAGTAGAGAGACAACAGAAGTAGAGAGACAGAGACAACAGAAGTAGAGAGACAACAGAATTAGAGAGACAGAGACAACAGAAGTAGAGAGACAGAGACAACAGAAGTAGAGAGACAGAGAGACAACAGAAGTAGAGAAACAACAGAAGTAGAGAGACAACAGAAGTAGAGAGACAACATAAGTAGAGAGACAGAGACAACAGAAGTAGAGAGACAGAGACAACAGAAGTAGAGAGACAGAGACAACAGAAGTAAAGAGACAACAGAAGTAGAGAGACAACAGAAGTAGAGAGACAACAGAAGTAGAGAGACAACATAAGTAGAGAGACAGAGACAACAGAAGTAGAGAGACAGAGACAACAGAAGTAGAGAGACAACAGAAGTAGAGAGACAGAGACGACAGAAGTAGAGAGACAGAGACAACAGAAGTAGAGAGACAGAGACAACAGAAGTAGAGAGACAACAGAAGTAGAGAGACAACAGAAGTAGAGAGACAGAGACAACAGAAGTAGAGAGACAACAGAAGTAGAGAGACAACAGAAGTAGAGAGACAGAGACAACAGAAGTAGAGAGACAACAGAAGTAGAGAGACAGAGACAACAGAAGTAGAAAGACAACAGAAGTAGAGAGACAGAGACAACAGAAGTAGAGAGACAACAGAAGTAGAGAGACAACAGAAGTAGAGAGACAGAGACAACAGAAGTAGAGAGACAACAGAAGTAGAGAGACAACAGAAGTAGAGAGATGAGACAACAGAAGTAGAGAGACAACAGAAGTAGAGAGACAGAGACAACAGAAGTAGAGAGACAACAGAAGTAGAGAGACAGAGACAACAGAAGTAGAGAGACAACAGAAGTAGAGAGACAACAGAAGTAGAGAGACAGAGAGACAACAGAAGTGGAGAGACAGAGAGACAACAGAAGTGGAGAGACAACAGAAGTAGAGAGACAACAGAAGTAGAGAGACAGAGACAACAGAAGTAGAGAGACAACAGAAGTAGAGAGACAGAGACAACAGAAGTAGAGAGACAACAGAAGTAGAGAGACAACAGAAGTAGAGAGACAGAGACAACAGAAGTAGAGAGACAGAGAGACAACAGAAGTAGAGAGACAACAGAAGTAGAGAGACAACAGAAGTAGAGAGACAGTGACAACAGAAGTAGAGAGACAGAGACAACAGAAGTAGAGAGACAACAGAAGTAGAGAGACAACAGAAGTAGAGAGACAACAGAAGTAGAGAGACAACATAAGTAGAGAGACAGAGACAACAGAAGTAGAGAGACAGAGACAACAGAAGTAGAGAGACAACAGAAGTAGAGAGACAGAGACAACAGAAGTAGAGAGACAGAGACAACAGAAGTAGAGAGACAACAGAAGTAGAGAGACAGAGAGACAACAGAAGTAGAGAGACAGAGACAACAGAAGTAGAGAGACAACAGAAGTAGAGAGACAACAGAAGTAGAGAGACAGAGACAACAGAAGTAGAGAGACAACAGAAGTAGAGAGACAACAGAAGTAGAGAGACAACATAAGTAAGAGAGACAGAGACAACAGAAGTAGAGAGACAACAGAAGTAGAGAGACAGAGACAACAGAAGTAGAGAGACAGAGAGACAACAGATGTAGAGAGACAACAGAAGTAGAGAGACAACAGAAGTAGAGAGACAACATAAGTAGAGAGACAGAGACAACAGAAGTAGAGAGACAACAGAAGTAGAGAGACAGAGACAACAGAAGTAGAGAGACAGAGACAACAGAAGTAGAGAGACAGAGAGACAACAGAAGTAGAGAGACAGAGACAACAGAAGTAGAGAGACAACAGAAGTAGAGAGACAACAGAGGTAGAGAGACAACAGAAGTAGAGAGACAACAGAAGTAGAGAGACAACAGAAGTAGAGAGACAACAGAAGTAGAGAGACAACAGAAGTAGAGAGACAGAGACAACAGAAGTAGAGAGACAACAGAAGTAGAGAGACAACAGAAGTAGAGAGACAACAGAAGTAGAGAGACAGAGTCAACAGAAGTAGAGAGACAACAGAAGTAGAGAGACAGAGACAACAGAAGTAGAGAGACAACAGAAGTAGAGAGACAGAGACAACAGAAGTAGAGAGACAACAGAAGTAGAGAGACAACAGAAGTAGAGAGACAGAGAGACAACAGAAGTGGAGAGACAGAGAGACAACAGAAGTGGAGAGACAACAGAAGTAGAGAGACAACAGAAGTAGCGAGACAGAGACAACAGAAGTAGAGAGACAACAGAAGTAGAGAGACAACAGAAGTAGAGAGACGGAGACAACAGAAGTAGAGAGACAACAGAAGTAGAGAGACAGAGACAACAGAAGTAGAGAGAAAACAGAAGTAGAGAGACAACAGAAGTAGAGAGACAGAGACAACAGAAGTAGAGAGACAACAGAAGTAGAGAGACAGAGACAACAGAAGTAGAGAGACAACAGAAGTAGAGAGACAACAGAAGTAGAGAGACAGAGACAACAGAAGTGGAGAGACAACAGAAGTAGAGAGACAACAGAAGTAGAGAGACAGAGACTACAGAAGTAGAGAGACAGCAGAAGTAGAGAGACAGAGACAACCGAAGTAGAGAGACAACAGAAGTAGAGAGACAAAAGAAGTAGAGAGACAGAGACAACAGAAGTAGAGAGACAACAGAAGTAGAGAGACAGAGACAACAGAAGTAGAGAGACAACAGAAGTAGAGAGACAGAGACAACAGAAGTAGAGAGACAACAGAAGTAGAGAGACAACAGAAGTAGAGAGACAGAGACAACAGAAGTAGAGAGACAACAGAAGTAGAGAGACAACAGAAGTAGAGAGACGAGACAACAGAAGTAGAGAGACAACAGAAGTAGAGAGACAGAGACAACAGAAGTAGAGAGACAACAGAAGTAGAGAGACAGAGACAACAGAAGTAGAGAGACAACAGAAGTAGAGAGACAACAGAAGTAGAGAGACAGAGAGACAACAGAAGTGGAGAGACAGAGAGACAACAGAAGTGGAGAGACAACAGAAGTAGAGAGACAACAGAAGTAGAGAGACAGAGACAACAGAAGTAGAGAGACAACAGAAGTAGAGAGACAGAGACAACAGAAGTAGAGAGACAACAGAAGTAGAGAGACAGAGACAACAGAGGTAGAGAGACAGAGAGACAACAGAAGTAGAGAGACAACAGAAGTAGAGAGACAACAGAAGTAGAGAGACAACAGAAGTAGAGAGACAGAGACAACAGAAGTAGAGAGACAGAGACAACAGAAGTAGAGAGACAACAGAAGTAGAGAGACAACAGAAGTAGAGAGACAACAGAAGTAGAGAGACAACATAAGTAGAGAGACAGAGACAACAGAAGTAGAGAGACAGAGACAACAGAAGTAGAGAGACAACAGAAGTAGAGAGACAGAGACAACAGAAGTAGAGAGACAGAGACAACAGAAGTAGAGAGACAACAGAAGTAGAGAGACAGAGAGACAACAGAAGTAGGGAGACAGAGACAACAGAAGTAGAGAGACAACAGAAGTAGAGAGACAACAGAAGTAGAGAGACAGAGACAACAGAAGTAGAGAGACAACAGAAGTAGAGAGACAACAGAAGTAGAGAGACAACATAAGTAAGAGAGACAGAGACAACAGAAGTAGAGAGACAACAGAAGTAGAGAGACAGAGACAACAGAAGTAGAGAGACAGAGAGACAACAGATGTAGAGAGACAACAGAAGTAGAGAGACAACAGAAGTAGAGAGACAACATAAGTAGAGAGACAGAGACAACAGAAGTAGAGAGACAACAGAAGTAGAGAGACAGAGACAACAGAAGTAGAGAGACAGAGACAACAGAAGTAGAGAGACAGAGAGACAACAGAAGTAGAGAGACAGAGACAACAGAAGTAGAGAGACAACAGAAGTAGAGAGACAACAGAGGTAGAGAGACAACAGAAGTAGAGAGACAACAGAAGTAGAGAGACAACAGAAGTAGAGAGACAACAGAAGTAGAGAGACAACAGAAGTAGAGAGACAACAGAAGTAGAGAGACAGAGACAACAGAAGTAGAGAGACAACAGAAGTAGAGAGACAACAGAAGTAGAGAGACAACAGAAGTAGAGAGACAGAGTCAACAGAAGTAGAGAGACAACAGAAGTAGAGAGACAGAGACAACAGAAGTAGAGAGACAACAGAAGTAGAGAGACAGAGACAACAGAAGTAGAGAGACAACAGAAGTAGAGAGACAACAGAAGTAGAGAGACAGAGAGACAACAGAAGTGGAGAGACAGAGAGACAACAGAAGTGGAGAGACAACAGAAGTAGAGAGACAACAGAAGTAGCGAGACAGAGACAACAGAAGTAGAGAGACAACAGAAGTAGAGAGACAACAGAAGTAGAGAGACGGAGACAACAGAAGTAGAGAGACAACAGAAGTAGAGAGACAGAGACAACAGAAGTAGAGAGAAAACAGAAGTAGAGAGACAACAGAAGTAGAGAGACAGAGACAACAGAAGTAGAGAGACAACAGAAGTAGAGAGACAGAGACAACAGAAGTAGAGAGACACCAGAAGTAGAGAGACAACAGAAGTAGAGAGACAGAGACAACAGAAGTGGAGAGACAACAGAAGTAGAGAGACAACAGAAGTAGAGAGACAGAGACTACAGAAGTAGAGAGACAGCAGAAGTAGAGAGACAGAGACAACCGAAGTAGAGAGACAACAGAAGTAGAGAGACAAAAGAAGTAGAGAGACAGAGACAACAGAAGTAGAGAGACAACAGAAGTAGAGAGACAACAGAAGTAGAGAGACAGAGACAACAGAAGTAGAGAGACAACAGAAGTAGAGAGACAGAGACAACAGAGGTAGAGAGACAGAGAGACAACAGAAGTAGAGAGACAACAGAAGTAGAGAGACAACAGAAGTAGAGAGACAACAGAAGTAGAGAGACAGAGACAACAGAAGTAGAGAGACAACAGAAGTAGAGAGACAAGGACAACAGAAGTAGAGAGACAACAGAAGTAGAGAGACAACAGAAGTAGAGAGACAGAGACAACAGAAGTAGAGAGACAACAGAAGTAGAGAGACAGAGACAACAGAAGTAGAGAGACAACAGAAGTAGAGAGACAACAGAAGTAGAGAGACAACAGAAGTAGAGAGACAGAGACAACAGAAGTGGAGAGACAACAGAAGTAGATAGACAACAGAAGTAGAGAGACAGAGACAACAGAAGTAGAGAGACAACAGAAGTAGAGAGACAAGGACAACAGAAGTAGAGAGACAACAGAAGTAGAGAGACAACAGAAGTAGAGAGACAGAGACAACAGAAGTAGAGAGACAACAGAAGTAGAGAGACAGAGACAACAGAAGTAGAGAGACAACAGAAGTAGAGAGACAACAGAAGTAGAGAGACAGAGAGACAACAGAAGTGGAGAGACAGAGAGACAACAGAAGTGGAGAGACAACAGAAGTAGAGAGACAACAGAAGTAGCGAGACAGAGACAACAGAAGTAGAGAGACAACAGAAGTAGAGAGACAACAGAAGTAGAGAGACGGAGACAACAGAAGTAGAGAGACAACAGAAGTAGAGAGACAGAGACAACAGAAGTAGAGAGACAACAGAAGTAGAGAGACAACAGAAGTAGAGAGACAGAGACAACAGAAGTAGAGAGACAACAGAAGTAGAGAGACAACAGAAGTAGAGAGACAGAGACAACAGAAGTGGAGAGACAACAGAAGTAGATAGACAACAGAAGTAGAGAGACAGAGACAACAGAAGTAGAGAGACAACAGAAGTAGAGAGACAAGGACAACAGAAGTAGAGAGACAACAGAAGTAGAGAGACAACAGAAGTAGAGAGACAGAGACAACAGAAGTAGAGAGACAACAGAAGTAGAGAGACAGAGACAACAGAAGTAGAGAGACAACAGAAGTAGAGAGACAACAGAAGTAGAGAGACAGAGACAACAGAAGTAGAGAGACAACAGAAGTAGAGAGACAACAGAAGTAGAGAGACAGAGACAACAGAAGTGGAGAGACAACAGAAGTAGAGAGACAACAGAAGTAGAGAGACAGAGACAACAGAAGTAGAGAGACAACAGAAGTAGAGAGACAGAGACAACAGAAGTAGAGAGACAGAGACAACAGAAGTAGAGAGACAGAGAGACAAAAGAAGTAGAGAGACAACAGAAGTAGAGAGACAACAGATGTAGAGAGACAACAGAAGTAGAGAGACAGAGACAACAGAAGTAGAGAGACAACAGAAGTAGAGAGACAGAGACAACAGAAGTAGAGAGACAACAGAAGTAGAGAGACAGAGACAACAGAAGTAGAGAGACAACAGAAGTAGAGAGACAACAGAAGTAGAGAGACAGAGACAACAGAAGTGGAGAGACAACAGAAGTAGAGAGACAACAGAAGTAGAGAGACAACAGAAGTAGAGAGACAACAGAAGTAGAGAGACAACAGAAGTAGAGAGACAGAGACAACAGAAGTAGAGAGACAACAGAAGTAGAGAGACAACAGAAGTAGAGAGACAACAGAAGTAGAGAGACAGAGTCAACAGAAGTAGAGAGACAACAGAAGTAGAGAGACAGAGACAACAGAAGTAGAGAGACAACAGAAGTAGAGAGACAGAGACAACAGAAGTAGAGAGACAACAGAAGTAGAGAGACAGAGACAACAGAAGTAGAGAGACAACAGAAGTAGAGAGACAACAGAAGTAGAGAGACAGAGAGACAACAGAAGTGGAGAGACAGAGAGACAACAGAATTGGAGAGACAACAGAAGTAGAGAGACAACAGAAGTAGCGAGACAGAGACAACAGAAGTAGAGAGACAACAGAAGTAGAGAGACAACAGAAGTAGAGAGACGGAGACAACAGAAGTAGAGAGACAACAGAAGTAGAGAGACAGAGACAACAGAAGTAGAGAGACAACAGAAGTAGAGAGACAACAGAAGTAGAGAGACAGAGACAACAGAAGTAGAGAGACAACAGAAGTAGAGAGACAGAGACAACAGAAGTAGAGAGACAACAGAAGTAGAGAGACAACAGAAGTAGAGAGACAGAGACAACAGAAGTGGAGAGACAACAGAAGTAGAGAGACAACAGAAGTAGAGAGACAGAGACAACAGAAGTAGAGAGACAGCAGAAGTAGAGAGACAGAGACAACCGAAGTAGAGAGACAACAGAAGTAGAGAGACAAAAGAAGTAGAGAGACAGAGACAACAGAAGTAGAGAGACAACAGAAGTAGAGAGACAACAGAAGTAGAGAGACAACAGAAGTAGAGAGACAACAGAAGTAGAGAGACAGAGACAACAGAAGTAGAGAGACAACAGAAGTAGAGAGACAGAGACAACAGAAGTAGAGAGACAACAGAAGTAAAGAGACAACAGAAGTAGAGAGACAGAGAGACAACAGAAGTGGAGAGACAGAGTGACAACAGAAGTGGAGAGACAACAGAAGTAGAGAGACAACAGAAGTAGCGAGACAGAGACAACAGAAGTAGAGAGACAACAGAAGTAGAGAGACAACAGAAGTAGAGAGACGGAGACAACAGAAGTAGAGAGACAACAGAAGTAGAGAGACAGAGACAACAGAAGTAGAGAGACAACAGAAGTAGAGAGACAACAGAAGTAGAGAGACAGAGACAACAGAAGTGGAGAAACAACAGAAGTAGATAGACAACAGAAGTAGAGAGACAGAGACAACAGAAGTAGAGAGACAACAGAAGTAGAGAGACAAGGACAACAGAAGTAGAGAGACAACAGAAGTAGAGAGACAACAGAAGTAGAGAGACAGAGACAACAGAAGTAGAGAGACAACAGAAGTAGAGAGACAGAGACAACAGAAGTAGAGAGACAACAGAAGTAGAGAGACAACAGAAGTAGAGAGACAGAGACAACAGAAGTAGAGAGACAACAGAAGTAGAGAGACAACAGAAGTAGAGAGACAGAGACAACAGAAGTGGAGAGACAACAGAAGTAGAGAGACAACAGAAGTAGAGAGACAGAGACAACAGAAGTAGAGAGACAACAGAATTAGAGAGACAGAGACAACAGAAGTAGAGAGACAGAGACAACAGAAGTAGAGAGACAGAGAGACAACAGAAGTAGAGAGACAACAGAAGTAGAGAGACAACAGAAGTAGAGAGACAACATAAGTAGAGAGACAGAGACAACAGAAGTAGAGAGACAGAGACAACAGAAGTAGAGAGACAGAGACAACAGAAGTAAAGAGACAACAGAAGTAGAGAGACAACAGAAGTAGAGAGACAACAGAAGTAGAGAGACAGAGACAACAGAAGTAGAGAGACAGAGACAACAGAAGTAGAGAGACAACAGAAGTAGAGAGACAGAGACGACAGAAGTAGAGAGACAGAGACGACAGAAGTAGAGAGACAGAGACAACAGAAGTAGAGAGACAGAGACAACAGAAGTAGAGAGACAACAGAAGTAGAGAGACAACAGAAGTAGAGAGACAACAGAAGTAGAGAGACAGAGACAACAGAAGTAGAGAGACAACAGAAGTAGAGAGACAACAGAAGTAGAGAGACAGAGACAACAGAAGTAGAGAGACAACAGAAGTAGAGAGACAGAGACAACAGAAGTAGAGAGACAACAGAAGTAGAGAGACAGAGACAACAGAAGTAGAGAGACAACAGAAGTAGAGAGACAACAGAAGTAGAGAGACAGAGACAACAGAAGTAGAGAGACAACAGAAGTAGAGAGACAGAGACAACAGAAGTAGAGAGACAGCAGAAGTAGAGAGACAGAGACAACCGAAGTAGAGAGACAACAGAAGTAGAGAGACAAAAGAAGTAGAGAGACAGAGACAACAGAAGTAGAGAGACAACAGAAGTAGAGAGACAACAGAAGTAGAGAGACAACAGAAGTAGAGAGACAACAGAAGTAGAGAGACAGAGACAACAGAAGTAGAGCGACAACAGAAGTAGAGAGACAGAGACAACAGAAGTAGAGAGACAACAGAAGTAGAGAGACAACAGAAGTAGAGAGACAGAGAGACAACAGAAGTGGAGAGACAACAGAAGTAGAGAGACAACAGAAGTAGCGAGACAGAGACAACAGAAGTAGAGAGACAACAGAAGTAGAGAGACAACAGAAGTAGAGAGACGGAGACAACAGAAGTAGAGAGACAACAGAAGTAGAGAGACAGAGACAACAGAAGTAGAGAGACAACAGAAGTAGAGAGACAACAGAAGTAGAGAGACAGAGACAACAGAAGTAGAGAGACAACAGAAGTAGAGAGACAACAGAAGTAGAGAGACAGAGACAACAGAAGTGGAGAAACAACAGAAGTAGATAGACAACAGAAGTAGAGAGACAGAGACAACAGAAGTAGAGAGACAACAGAAGTAGAGAGACAAGGACAACAGAAGTAGAGAGACAACAGAAGTAGAGAGACAACAGAAGTAGAGAGACAGAGACAACAGAAGTAGAGAGACAACAGAAGTAGAGAGACAGAGACAACAGAAGTAGAGAGACAACAGAAGTAGAGAGACAACAGAAGTAGAGAGACAGAGACAACAGAAGTAGAGAGACAACAGAAGTAGAGAGACAGAGACAACAGAAGTAGAGAGACAACAGAAGTAGAGAGACAACAGAAGTAGAGAGACAGAGACAACAGAAGTGGAGAGACAACAGAAGTAGAGAGACAACAGAAGTAGAGAGACAGAGACAACAGAAGTAGAGAGACAACAGAATTAGAGAGACAGAGACAACAGAAGTAGAGAGACAGAGACAACAGAAGTAGAGAGACAGAGAGACAACAGAAGTAGAGAGACAACAGAAGTAGAGAGACAACAGAAGTAGAGAGACAACATAAGTAGAGAGACAGAGACAACAGAAGTAGAGAGACAGAGACAACAGAAGTAGAGAGACAGAGACAACAGAAGTAAAGAGACAACAGAAGTAGAGAGACAACAGAAGTAGAGAGACAACAGAAGTAGAGAGACAGAGACAACAGAAGTAGAGAGACAGAGACAACAGAAGTAGAGAGACAACAGAAGTAGAGAGACAGAGACGACAGAAGTAGAGAGACAGAGACGACAGAAGTAGAGAGACAGAGACAACAGAAGTAGAGAGACAGAGACAACAGAAGTAGAGAGACAACAGAAGTAGAGAGACAACAGAAGTAGAGAGACAACAGAAGTAGAGAGACAGAGACAACAGAAGTAGAGAGACAACAGAAGTAGAGAGACAACAGAAGTAGAGAGACAGAGACAACAGAAGTAGAGAGACAACAGAAGTAGAGAGACAGAGACAACAGAAGTAGAGAGACAACAGAAGTAGAGAGACAGAGACAACAGAAGTAGAGAGACAACAGAAGTAGAGAGACAACAGAAGTAGAGAGACAGAGACAACAGAAGTAGAGAGACAACAGAAGTAGAGAGACAGAGACAACAGAAGTAGAGAGACAGCAGAAGTAGAGAGACAGAGACAACCGAAGTAGAGAGACAACAGAAGTAGAGAGACAAAAGAAGTAGAGAGACAGAGACAACAGAAGTAGAGAGACAACAGAAGTAGAGAGACAACAGAAGTAGAGAGACAACAGAAGTAGAGAGACAACAGAAGTAGAGAGACAGAGACAACAGAAGTAGAGCGACAACAGAAGTAGAGAGACAGAGACAACAGAAGTAGAGAGACAACAGAAGTAGAGAGACAACAGAAGTAGAGAGACAGAGAGACAACAGAAGTGGAGAGACAACAGAAGTAGAGAGACAACAGAAGTAGCGAGACAGAGACAACAGAAGTAGAGAGACAACAGAAGTAGAGAGACAACAGAAGTAGAGAGACGGAGACAACAGAAGTAGAGAGACAACAGAAGTAGAGAGACAGAGACAACAGAAGTAGAGAGACAACAGAAGTAGAGAGACAACAGAAGTAGAGAGACAGAGACAACAGAAGTAGAGAGACAACAGAAGTAGAGAGACAACAGAAGTAGAGAGACAGAGACAACAGAAGTGGAGAAACAACAGAAGTAGATAGACAACAGAAGTAGAGAGACAGAGACAACAGAAGTAGAGAGACAACAGAAGTAGAGAGACAAGGACAACAGAAGTAGAGAGACAACAGAAGTAGAGAGACAACAGAAGTAGAGAGACAGAGACAACAGAAGTAGAGAGACAACAGAAGTAGAGAGACAGAGACAACAGAAGTAGAGAGACAACAGAAGTAGAGAGACAACAGAAGTAGAGAGACAGAGACAACAGAAGTAGAGAGACAACAGAAGTAGAGAGACAACAGAAGTAGAGAGACAACAGAAGTAGAGAGACAGAGACAACAGAAGTGGAGAGACAACAGAAGTAGAGAGACAACAGAAGTAGAGAGACAGAGACAACAGAAGTAGAGAGACAGAGACAACAGAAGTAGAGAGACAGAGACAACAGAAGTAGAGAGACAGAGAGACAACAGAAGTAGAGAGACAACAGAAGTAGAGAGACAACAGAAGTAGAGAGACAACATAAGTAGAGAGACAGAGACAACAGAAGTAGAGAGACAGAGACAACAGAAGTAGAGAGACAGAGACAACAGAAGTAAAGAGACAACAGAAGTAGAGAGACAACAGAAGTAGAGAGACAACAGAAGTAGAGAGACAACATAAGTAGAGAGACAGAGACAACAGAAGTAGAGAGACAGAGACAACAGAAGTAGAGAGACAACAGAAGTAGAGAGACAGAGACGACAGAAGTAGAGAGACAGAGACAACAGAAGTAGAGAGACAGAGACAACAGAAGTAGAGAGACAACAGAAGTAGAGAGACAACAGAAGTAGAGAGACAACAGAAGTAGAGAGACAGAGACAACAGAAGTAGAGAGACAACAGAAGTAGAGAGACAACAGAAGTAGAGAGACAGAGACAACAGAAGTAGAGAGACAACAGAAGTAGAGAGACAGAGACAACAGAAGTAGAGAGACAACAGAAGTAGAGAGACAGAGACAACAGAAGTAGAGAGACAACAGAAGTAGAGAGACAACAGAAGTAGAGAGACAGAGACAACAGAAGTAGAGAGACAACAGAAGTAGAGAGACAACAGAAGTAGAGAGACGAGACAACAGAAGTAGAGAGACAACAGAAGTAGAGAGACAGAGACAACAGAAGTAGAGAGACAACAGAAGTAGAGAGACAGAGACAACAGAAGTAGAGAGACAACAGAAGTAGAGAGACAACAGAAGTAGAGAGACAGAGAGACAACAGAAGTGGAGAGACAGAGAGACAACAGAAGTGGAGAGACAACAGAAGTAGAGAGACAACAGAAGTAGAGAGACAGAGACAACAGAAGTAGAGAGACAACAGAAGTAGAGAGACAGAGACAACAGAAGTAGAGAGACAACAGAAGTAGAGAGACAACAGAAGTAGAGAGAGAGAGACAACAGAAGTAGAGAGACAGAGAGACAACAGAAGTAGAGAGACAACAGAAGTAGAGAGACAACAGAAGTAGAGAGACAACAGAAGTAGAGAGACAGTGACAACAGAAGTAGAGAGACAGAGACAACAGAAGTAGAGAGACAACAGAAGTAGAGAGACAACAGAAGTAGAGAGACAACAGAAGTAGAGAGACAACATAAGTAGAGAGACAGAGACAACAGAAGTAGAGAGACAGAGACAACAGAAGTAGAGAGACAACAGAAGTAGAGAGACAGAGACAACAGAAGTAGAGAGACAGAGACAACAGAAGTAGAGAGACAACAGAAGTAGAGAGACAGAGAGACAACAGAAGTAGAGAGACAGAGACAACAGAAGTAGAGAGACAACAGAAGTAGAGAGACAACAGAAGTAGAGAGACAGAGACAACAGAAGTAGAGAGACAACAGAAGTAGAGAGACAACATAAGTAAGAGAGACAGAGACAACAGAAGTAGAGAGACAACAGAAGTAGAGAGACAGAGACAACAGAAGTAGAGAGACAGAGAGACAACAGATGTAGAGAGACAACAGAAGTAGAGAGACAACAGAAGTAGAGAGACAACATAAGTAGAGAGACAGAGACAACAGAAGTAGAGAGACAACAGAAGTAGAGAGACAGAGACAACAGAAGTAGAGAGACAGAGACAACAGAAGTAGAGAGACAGAGAGACAACAGATGTAGAGAGACAGAGACAACAGAAGTAGAGAGACAACAGAAGTAGAGAGACAACAGAGGTAGAGAGACAACAGAAGTAGAGAGACAACAGAAGTAGAGAGACAACAGAAGTAGAGAGACAACAGAAGTAGAGAGACAACAGAAGTAGAGAGACAGAGACAACAGAAGTAGAGAGACAACAGAAGTAGAGAGACAACAGAAGTAGAGAGACAACAGAAGTAGAGAGACAGAGTCAACAGAAGTAGAGAGACAACAGAAGTAGAGAGACAGAGACAACAGAAGTAGAGAGACAACAGAAGTAGAGAGACAGAGACAACAGAAGTAGAGAGACAACAGAAGTAGAGAGACAACAGAAGTAGAGAGACAGAGAGACAACAGAAGTGGAGAGACAGAGAGACAACAGAAGTGGAGAGACAACAGAAGTAGAGAGACAACAGAAGTAGCGAGACAGAGACAACAGAAGTAGAGAGACAACAGAAGTAGAGAGACAACAGAAGTAGAGAGACGGAGACAACAGAAGTAGAGAGACAACAGAAGTAGAGAGACAGAGACAACAGAAGTAGAGAGAAAACAGAAGTAGAGAGACAACAGAAGTAGAGAGACAGAGACAACAGAAGTAGAGAGACAACAGAAGTAGAGAGACAGAGACAACAGAAGTAGAGAGACAACAGAAGTAGAGAGACAACAGAAGTAGAGAGACAGAGACAACAGAAGTGGAGAGACAACAGAAGTAGAGAGACAACAGAAGTAGAGAGACAGAGACTACAGAAGTAGAGAGACAGCAGAAGTAGAGAGACAGAGACAACCGAAGTAGAGAGACAACAGAAGTAGAGAGACAAAAGAAGTAGAGAGACAGAGACAACAGAAGTAGAGAGACAACAGAAGTAGAGAGACAGAGACAACAGAAGTAGAGAGACAACAGAAGTAGAGAGACAGAGACAACAGAAGTAGAGAGACAACAGAAGTAGAGAGACAACAGAAGTAGAGAGACAGAGACAACAGAAGTAGAGAGACAACAGAAGTAGAGAGACAACAGAAGTAGAGAGACAACAGAAGTAGAGAGACAGAGACAACAGAAGTAGAGAGACAACAGAAGTAGAGAGACAGAGACAACAGAAGTAGAGAGACAACAGAAGTAGAGAGACAACAGAAGTAGAGAGACAGAGAGACAACAGAAGTGGAGAGACAGAGAGACAACAGAAGTGGAGAGACAACAGAAGTAGAGAGACAACAGAAGTAGAGAGACAGAGACAACAGAAGTAGAGAGACAACAGAAGTAGAGAGACAGAGACAACAGAAGTAGAGAGACAACAGAAGTAGAGAGACAGAGACAACAGAGGTAGAGAGACAGAGAGACAACAGAAGTAGAGAGACAACAGAAGTAGAGAGACAACAGAAGTAGAGAGACAACAGAAGTAGAGAGACAGAGACAACAGAAGTAGAGAGACAGAGACAACAGAAGTAGAGAGACAACAGAAGTAGAGAGACAACAGAAGTAGAGAGACAACAGAAGTAGAGAGACAACATAAGTAGAGAGACAGAGACAACAGAAGTAGAGAGACAGAGACAACAGAAGTAGAGAGACAACAGAAGTAGAGAGACAGAGACAACAGAAGTAGAGAGACAGAGACAACAGAAGTAGAGAGACAACAGAAGTAGAGAGACAGAGAGACAACAGAAGTAGGGAGACAGAGACAACAGAAGTAGAGAGACAACAGAAGTAGAGAGACAACAGAAGTAGAGAGACAGAGACAACAGAAGTAGAGAGACAACAGAAGTAGAGAGACAACAGAAGTAGAGAGACAACATAAGTAAGAGAGACAGAGACAACAGAAGTAGAGAGACAACAGAAGTAGAGAGACAGAGACAACAGAAGTAGAGAGACAGAGAGACAACAGATGTAGAGAGACAACAGAAGTAGAGAGACAACAGAAGTAGAGAGACAACATAAGTAGAGAGACAGAGACAACAGAAGTAGAGAGACAACAGAAGTAGAGAGACAGAGACAACAGAAGTAGAGAGACAGAGACAACAGAAGTAGAGAGACAGAGAGACAACAGAAGTAGAGAGACAGAGACAACAGAAGTAGAGAGACAACAGAAGTAGAGAGACAACAGAGGTAGAGAGACAACAGAAGTAGAGAGACAACAGAAGTAGAGAGACAACAGAAGTAGAGAGACAACAGAAGTAGAGAGACAACAGAAGTAGAGAGACAACAGAAGTAGAGAGACAACAGAAGTAGAGAGACAGAGACAACAGAAGTAGAGAGACAACAGAAGTAGAGAGACAACAGAAGTAGAGAGACAACAGAAGTAGAGAGACAGAGTCAACAGAAGTAGAGAGACAACAGAAGTAGAGAGACAGAGACAACAGAAGTAGAGAGACAACAGAAGTAGAGAGACAGAGACAACAGAAGTAGAGAGACAACAGAAGTAGAGAGACAACAGAAGTAGAGAGACAGAGAGACAACAGAAGTGGAGAGACAGAGAGACAACAGAAGTGGAGAGACAACAGAAGTAGAGAGACAACAGAAGTAGCGAGACAGAGACAACAGAAGTAGAGAGACAACAGAAGTAGAGAGACAACAGAAGTAGAGAGACGGAGACAACAGAAGTAGAGAGACAACAGAAGTAGAGAGACAGAGACAACAGAAGTAGAGAGAAAACAGAAGTAGAGAGACAACAGAAGTAGAGAGACAGAGACAACAGAAGTAGAGAGACAACAGAAGTAGAGAGACAGAGACAACAGAAGTAGAGAGACAACAGAAGTAGAGAGACAACAGAAGTAGAGAGACAGAGACAACAGAAGTGGAGAGACAACAGAAGTAGAGAGACAACAGAAGTAGAGAGACAGAGACTACAGAAGTAGAGAGACAGCAGAAGTAGAGAGACAGAGACAACCGAAGTAGAGAGACAACAGAAGTAGAGAGACAAAAGAAGTAGAGAGACAGAGACAACAGAAGTAGAGAGACAACAGAAGTAGAGAGACAACAGAAGTAGAGAGACAACAGAAGTAGAGAGACAACAGAAGTAGAGAGACAGAGACAACAGAAGTAGAGAGACAACAGAAGTAGAGAGACAGAGACAACAGAAGTAGAGAGACAACAGAAGTAGAGAGACAACAGAAGTAGAGAGACAGAGAGACAACAGAAGTGGAGAGACAGAGAGACAACAGAAGTGGAGAGACAACAGAAGTAGAGAGACAACAGAAGTAGCGAGACAGAGACAACAGAAGTAGAGAGACAACAGAAGTAGAGAGACAACAGAAGTAGAGAGACGGAGACAACAGAAGTAGAGAGACAACAGAAGTAGAGAGACAGAGACAACAGAAGTAGAGAGACAACAGAAGTAGAGAGACAACAGAAGTAGAGAGACAGAGACAACAGAAGTAGAGAGACAACAGAAGTAGAGAGACAACAGAAGTAGAGAGACAGAGACAACAGAAGTGGAGAGACAACAGAAGTAGATAGACAACAGAAGTAGAGAGACAGAGACAACAGAAGTAGAGAGACAACAGAAGTAGAGAGACAAGGACAACAGAAGTAGAGAGACAACAGAAGTAGAGAGACAACAGAAGTAGAGAGACAGAGACAACAGAAGTAGAGAGACAACAGAAGTAGAGAGACAGAGACAACAGAAGTAGAGAGACAACAGAAGTAGAGAGACAACAGAAGTAGAGAGACAGAGACAACAGAAGTAGAGAGACAACAGAAGTAGAGAGACAACAGAAGTAGAGAGACAGAGACAACAGAAGTGGAGAGACAACAGAAGTAGAGAGACAACAGAAGTAGAGAGACAGAGACAACAGAAGTAGAGAGACAACAGAAGTAGAGAGACAGAGACAACAGAAGTAGAGAGACAGAGACAACAGAAGTAGAGAGACAGAGAGACAAAAGAAGTAGAGAGACAACAGAAGTAGAGAGACAACAGATGTAGAGAGACAACAGAAGTAGAGAGACAGAGACAACAGAAGTAGAGAGACAACAGAAGTAGAGAGACAGAGACAACAGAAGTAGAGAGACAACAGAAGTAGAGAGACAGAGACAACAGAAGTAGAGAGACAACAGAAGTAGAGAGACAACAGAAGTAGAGAGACAGAGACAACAGAAGTGGAGAGACAACAGAAGTAGAGAGACAACAGAAGTAGAGAGACAACAGAAGTAGAGAGACAACAGAAGTAGAGAGACAACAGAAGTAGAGAGACAGAGACAACAGAAGTAGAGAGACAACAGAAGTAGAGAGACAACAGAAGTAGAGAGACAACAGAAGTAGAGAGACAGAGTCAACAGAAGTAGAGAGACAACAGAAGTAGAGAGACAGAGACAACAGAAGTAGAGAGACAACAGAAGTAGAGAGACAGAGACAACAGAAGTAGAGAGACAACAGAAGTAGAGAGACAGAGACAACAGAAGTAGAGAGACAGAGACAACAGAAGTAGAGAGACAACAGAAGTAGAGAGACAGAGACAACAGAAGTAGAGAGACAACAGAAGTAGAGAGACAACAGAAGTAGAGAGACAGAGACAACAGAAGTGGAGAGACAACAGAAGTAGAGAGACAACAGAAGTAGAGAGACAGAGACAACAGAAGTAGAGAGACAACAGAATTAGAGAGACAGAGACAACAGAAGTAGAGAGACAGAGACAACAGAAGTAGAGAGACAGAGAGACAACAGAAGTAGAGAGACAACAGAAGTAGAGAGACAACAGAAGTAGAGAGACAACATAAGTAGAGAGACAGAGACAACAGAAGTAGAGAGACAGAGACAACAGAAGTAGAGAGACAGAGACAACAGAAGTAAAGAGACAACAGAAGTAGAGAGACAACAGAAGTAGAGAGACAACAGAAGTAGAGAGACAACATAAGTAGAGAGACAGAGACAACAGAAGTAGAGAGACAGAGACAACAGAAGTAGAGAGACAACAGAAGTAGAGAGACAGAGACGACAGAAGTAGAGAGACAGAGACAACAGAAGTAGAGAGACAGAGACAACAGAAGTAGAGAGACAACAGAAGTAGAGAGACAACAGAAGTAGAGAGACAACAGAAGTAGAGAGACAGAGACAACAGAAGTAGAGAGACAACAGAAGTAGAGAGACAACAGAAGTAGAGAGACAGAGACAACAGAAGTAGAGAGACAACAGAAGTAGAGAGACAGAGACAACAGAAGTAGAGAGACAACAGAAGTAGAGAGACAGAGACAACAGAAGTAGAGAGACAACAGAAGTAGAGAGACAACAGAAGTAGAGAGACAGAGACAACAGAAGTAGAGAGACAACAGAAGTAGAGAGACAACAGAAGTAGAGAGACGAGACAACAGAAGTAGAGAGACAACAGAAGTAGAGAGACAGAGACAACAGAAGTAGAGAGACAACAGAAGTAGAGAGACAGAGACAACAGAAGTAGAGAGACAACAGAAGTAGAGAGACAACAGAAGTAGAGAGACAGAGAGACAACAGAAGTGGAGAGACAGAGAGACAACAGAAGTGGAGAGACAACAGAAGTAGAGAGACAACAGAAGTAGAGAGACAGAGACAACAGAAGTAGAGAGACAACAGAAGTAGAGAGACAGAGACAACAGAAGTAGAGAGACAACAGAAGTAGAGAGACAACAGAAGTAGAGAGACAGAGACAACAGAAGTAGAGAGACAGAGAGACAACAGAAGTAGAGAGACAAAAGAAGTAGAGAGACAACAGAAGTAGAGAGACAACAGAAGTAGAGAGACAGAGACAACAGAAGTAGAGAGACAGAGACAACAGAAGTAGAGAGACAACAGAAGTAGAGAGACAACAGAAGTAGAGAGCCAACAGAAGTAGAGAGACAACATAAGTAGAGAGACAGAGACAACAGAAGTAGAGAGACAGAGACAACAGAAGTAGAGAGACAGAGACAACAGAAGTAGAGAGACAACAGAAGTAGAGAGACAACAGAAGTAGAGAGACAGAGACAACAGAAGTAGAGAGACAACAGAAGTAGAGAGACAACAGAAGTAGAGAGACAACATAAGTAAGAGAGACAGAGACAACAGAAGTAGAGAGACAACAGAAGTAGAGAGACAGAGACAACAGAAGTAGAGAGACAGAGAGACAACAGATGTAGAGAGACAACAGAAGTAGAGAGACAACAGAAGTAGAGAGACAACATAAGTAGAGAGACAGAGACAACAGAAGTAGAGAGACAACAGAAGTAGAGAGACAGAGACAACAGAAGTAGAGAGACAGAGACAACAGAAGTAGAGAGACAGAGAGACAACAGAAGTAGAGAGACAGAGACAACAGAAGTAGAGAGACAACAGAAGTAGAGAGACAACAGAGGTAGAGAGACAACAGAAGTAGAGAGACAACAGAAGTAGAGAGACAACAGAAGTAGAGAGACAACAGAAGTAGAGAGACAGAGACAACAGAAGTAGAGAGACAACAGAAGTAGAGAGACAACAGAAGTAGAGAGACAACAGAAGTAGAGAGACAGAGTCAACAGAAGTAGAGAGACAACAGAAGTAGAGAGACAGAGACAACAGAAGTAGAGAGACAACAGAAGTAGAGAGACAGAGACAACAGAAGTAGAGAGACAACAGAAGTAGAGAGACAACAGAAGTAGAGAGACAGAGAGACAACAGAAGTGGAGAGACAGAGAGACAACAGAAGTGGAGAGACAACAGAAGTAGAGAGACAACAGAAGTAGCGAGACAGAGACAACAGAAGTAGAGAGACAACAGAAGTAGAGAGACAACAGAAGTAGAGAGACGGAGACAACAGAAGTAGAGAGACAACAGAAGTAGAGAGACAGAGACAACAGAAGTAGAGAGAAAACAGAAGTAGAGAGACAACAGAAGTAGAGAGACAGAGACAACAGAAGTAGAGAGACAACAGAAGTAGAGAGACAGAGACAACAGAAGTAGAGAGACAACAGAAGTAGAGAGACAACAGAAGTAGAGAGACAGAGACAACAGAAGTGGAGAGACAACAGAAGTAGAGAGACAACAGAAGTAGAGAGACAGAGACTACAGAAGTAGAGAGACAGCAGAAGTAGAGAGACAGAGACAACCGAAGTAGAGAGACAACAGAAGTAGAGAGACAAAAGAAGTAGAGAGACAGAGACAACAGAAGTAGAGAGACAACAGAAGTAGAGAGACAGAGATAACAGAAGTAGAGAGACAACAGAAGTAGAGAGACAGAGACAACAGAAGTAGAGACAACAGAAGTAGAGAGACAACAGAAGTAGAGAGACAGAGACAACAGAAGTAGAGAGACAACAGAAGTAGAGAGACAACAGAAGTAGAGAGACGAGACAACAGAAGTAGAGAGACAACAGAAGTAGAGAGACAGAGACAACAGAAGTAGAGAGACAACAGAAGTAGAGAGACAGAGACAACAGAAGTAGAGAGACAACAGAAGTAGAGAGACAACAGAAGTAGAGAGACAGAGAGACAACAGAAGTGGAGAGACAGAGAGACAACAGAAGTGGAGAGACAACAGAAGTAGAGAGACAACAGAAGTAGAGAGACAGAGACAACAGAAGTAGAGAGACAACAGAAGTAGAGAGACAACAGAAGTAGAGAGACAACAGAAGTAGAGAGACAGAGACAACAGAAGTAGAGAGACAGAGAGACAACAGAAGTAGAGAGACAACAGAAGTAGAGAGACAACAGAAGTAGAGAGACAACAGAAGTAGAGAGACAACAGAAGTAGAGAGACAGAGACAACAGAAGTAGAGAGACAGAGACAACAGAAGTAGAGAGACAACAGAAGTAGAGAGACAACAGAAGTAGAGAGACAACAGAAGTAGAGAGACAACATAAGTAGAGAGACAGAGACAACAGAAGTAGAGAGACAGAGACAACAGAAGTAGAGAGACAACAGAAGTAGAGAGACAGAGACAACAGAAGTAGAGAGACAGAGACAACAGAAGTAGAGAGACAACAGAAGTAGAGAGACAGAGAGACAACAGAAGTAGAGAGACAGAGACAACAGAAGTAGAGAGACAACAGAAGTAGAGAGACAACAGAAGTAGAGAGACAGAGACAACAGAAGTAGAGAGACAACAGAAGTAGAGAGACAACAGAAGTAGAGAGACAACATAAGTAAGAGAGACAGAGACAACAGAAGTAGAGAGACAACAGAAGTAGAGAGACAGAGACAACAGAAGTAGAGAGACAGAGAGACAACAGATGTAGAGAGACAACAGAAGTAGAGAGACAACAGAAGTAGAGAGACAACATAAGTAGAGAGACAGAGACAACAGAAGTAGAGAGACAACAGAAGTAGAGAGACAGAGACAACAGAAGTAGAGAGACAGAGACAACAGAAGTAGAGAGACAGAGAGACAACAGAAGTAGAGAGACAGAGACAACAGAAGTAGAGAGACAACAGAAGTAGAGAGACAACAGAGGTAGAGAGACAACAGAAGTAGAGAGACAACAGAAGTAGAGAGACAACAGAAGTAGAGAGACAACAGAAGTAGAGAGACAACAGAAGTAGAGAGACAGAGACAACAGAAGTAGAGAGACAACAGAAGTAGAGAGACAACAGAAGTAGAGAGACAACAGAAGTAGAGAGACAGAGACAACAGAAGTAGAGAGACAACAGAAGTAGAGAGACAGAGACAACAGAAGTAGAGAGACAACAGAAGTAGAGAGACAACAGAAGTAGAGAGACAGAGAGACAACAGAAGTGGAGAGACAGAGAGACAACAGAAGTGGAGAGACAACAGAAGTAGAGAGACAACAGAAGTAGCGAGACAGAGACAACAGAAGTAGAGAGACAACAGAAGTAGAGAGACAACAGAAGTAGAGAGACGGAGACAACAGAAGTAGAGAGACAACAGAAGTAGAGAGACAGAGACAACAGAAGTAGAGAGAAAACAGAAGTAGAGAGACAACAGAAGTAGAGAGACAGAGACAACAGAAGTAGAGAGACAACAGAAGTAGAGAGACAGAGACAACAGAAGTAGAGAGACAACAGAAGTAGAGAGACAACAGAAGTAGAGAGACAGAGACAACAGAAGTGGAGAGACAACAGAAGTAGAGAGACAACAGAAGTAGAGAGACAGCAGAAGTAGAGAGACAGAGACAACCGAAGTAGAGAGACAACAGAAGTAGAGAGACAAAAGAAGTAGAGAGACAGAGACAACAGAAGTAGAGAGACAACAGAAGTAGAGAGACAACAGAAGTAGAGAGACAACAGAAGTAGAGAGACAACAGAAGTAGAGAGACAGAGACAACAGAAGTAGAGAGACAACAGAAGTAGAGAGACAGAGACAACAGAAGAAGAGAGACAACAGAAGTAGAGAGACAGAGAGACAACAGAAGTGGAGAGACAGAGAGACAACAGAAGTGGAGAGACAACAGAAGTAGCGAGACAGAGACAACAGAAGTAGAGAGACAACAGAAGTAGAGAGACAACAGAAGTAGAGAGACGGAGACAACAGAAGTAGAGAGACAACAGAAGTAGAGAGACAGAGACAACAGAAGTAGAGAGACAACAGAAGTAGAGAGACAACAGAAGTAGAGAGACAGAGACAACAGAAGTAGAGAGACAACAGAAGTAGAAAGACAACAGAAGTAGAGAGACAGAGACAACAGAAGTGGAGAGACAACAGAAGTAGATAGACAACAGAAGTAGAGAGACAGAGACAACAGAAGTAGAGAGACAACAGAAGTAGAGAGACAATGACAACAGAAGTAGAGAGACAACAGAAGTAGAGAGACAACAGAAGTAGAGAGACAGAGACAACAGAAGTAGAGAGACAACAGAAGTAGAGAGACAGAGACAACAGAAGTAGAGAGACAACAGAAGTAGAGAGACAACAGAAGTAGAGAGACAGAGACAACAGAAGTAGAGAGACAACAGAAGTAGAGAGACAACAGAAGTAGAGAGACAGAGACAACAGAAGTGGAGAGACAACAGAAGTAGAGAGACAACAGAAGTAGAGAGACAGAGACAACAGAAGTAGAGAGACAACAGAAGTAGAGAGACAGAGACAACAGAAGTAGAGAGACAGAGACAACAGAAGTAGAGAGACAGAGAGACAAAAGAAGTAGAGACAACAGAAGTAGAGAGACAACAGATGTAGAGAGACAACAGAAGTAGAGAGACAGAGACAACAGAAGTAGAGAGACAACAGAAGTAGAGAGACAGAGACAACAGAAGTAGAGAGACAACAGAAGTAGAGAGACAGAGACAACAGAAGTAGAGAGACAACAGAAGTAGAGAGACAACAGAAGTAGAGAGACAGAGACAACAGAAGTGGAGAGACAACAGAAGTAGAGAGACAACAGAAGTAGAGAGACAACAGAAGTAGAGAGACAACAGAAGTAGAGAGACAACAGAAGTAGAGAGACAGAGACAACAGAAGTAGAGAGACAACAGAAGTAGAGAGACAACAGAAGTAGAGAGACAACAGAAGTAGAGAGACAGAGTCAACAGAAGTAGAGAGACAACAGAAGTAGAGAGACAGAGACAACAGAAGTAGAGAGACAACAGAAGTAGAGAGACAGAGACAACAGAAGTAGAGAGACAACAGAAGTAGAGAGACAGAGACAACAGAAGTAGAGAGACAGAGACAACAGAAGTAGAGAGACAACAGAAGTAGAGAGACAACAGAAGTAGAGAGACAGAGACAACAGAAGTAGAGAGACAACAGAAGTAGAGAGACAACAGAAGTAGAGAGACAGAGACAACAGAAGTGGAGAGACAACAGAAGTAGAGAGACAACAGAAGTAGAGAGACAGAGACAACAGAAGTAGAGAGACAACAGAATTAGAGAGACAGAGACAACAGAAGTAGAGAGACAGAGACAACAGAAGTAGAGAGACAGAGAGACAACAGAAGTAGAGAGACAACAGAAGTAGAGAGACAACAGAAGTAGAGAGACAACATAAGTAGAGAGACAGAGACAACAGAAGTAGAGAGACAGAGACAACAGAAGTAGAGAGACAGAGACAACAGAAGTAAAGAGACAACAGAAGTAGAGAGACAACAGAAGTAGAGAGACAACAGAAGTAGAGAGACAACATAAGTAGAGAGACAGAGACAACAGAAGTAGAGAGACAGAGACAACAGAAGTAGAGAGACAACAGAAGTAGAGAGACAGAGACGACAGAAGTAGAGAGACAGAGACAACAGAAGTAGAGAGACAGAGACAACAGAAGTAGAGAGACAACAGAAGTAGAGAGACAACAGAAGTAGAGAGACAACAGAAGTAGAGAGACAGAGACAACAGAAGTAGAGAGACAACAGAAGTAGAGAGACAACAGAAGTAGAGAGACAGAGACAACAGAAGTAGAGAGACAACAGAAGTAGAGAGACAGAGACAACAGAAGTAGAGAGACAACAGAAGTAGAGAGACAGAGACAACAGAAGTAGAGAGACAACAGAAGTAGAGAGACAACAGAAGTAGAGAGACAGAGACAACAGAAGTAGAGAGACAACAGAAGTAGAGAGACAACAGAAGTAGAGAGACGAGACAACAGAAGTAGAGAGACAACAGAAGTAGAGAGACAGAGACAACAGAAGTAGAGAGACAACAGAAGTAGAGAGACAGAGACAACAGAAGTAGAGAGACAACAGAAGTAGAGAGACAACAGAAGTAGAGAGACAGAGAGACAACAGAAGTGGAGAGACAGAGAGACAACAGAAGTGGAGAGACAACAGAAGTAGAGAGACAACAGAAGTAGAGAGACAGAGACAACAGAAGTAGAGAGACAACAGAAGTAGAGAGACAACAGAAGTAGAGAGACAGAGACAACAGAAGTAGAGAGACAGAGAGACAACAGAAGTAGAGAGACAACAGAAGTAGAGAGACAACAGAAGTAGAGAGACAGAGACAACAGAAGTAGAGAGACAGAGACAACAGAAGTAGAGAGACAGAGACAACAGAAGTAGAGAGACAACAGAAGTAGAGAGACAACAGAAGTAGAGAGACAACATAAGTAGAGAGACAGAGACAAAAGAAGTATAGAGACAGAGACAACAGAAGTAGAGAGACAACAGAAGTAGAGAGACAGAGACAACAGAAGTAGAGAGACAGAGACAACAGAAGTAGAGAGACAACAGAAGTAGAGAGACAGAGAGACAACAGAAGTAGAGAGACAGAGACAACAGAAGTAGAGAGACAACAGAAGTAGAGAGACAACAGAAGTAGAGAGACAGAGACAACAGAAGTAGAGAGACAACAGAAGTAGAGAGACAACAGAAGTAGAGAGACAACAGAAGTAGAGAGACAACATAAGTAAGAGAGACAGAGACAACAGAAGTAGAGAGACAACAGAAGTAGAGAGACAGAGACAACAGAAGTAGAGAGACAGAGAGACAACAGATGTAGAGAGACAACAGAAGTAGAGAGACAACAGAAGTAGAGAGACAACATAAGTAGAGAGACAGAGACAACAGAAGTAGAGAGACAACAGAAGTAGAGAGACAACAGAAGTAGAGAGACAACATAAGTAGAGAGACAGAGACAACAGAAGTAGAGAGACAACAGAAGTAGAGAGACAGAGACAACAGAAGTAGAGAGACAGAGACAACAGAAGTAGAGAGACAGAGAGACAACAGAAGTAGAGAGACAGAGACAACAGAAGTAGAGAGACAACAGAAGTAGAGAGACAACAGAGGTAAAGAGACAACAGAAGTAGAGAGACAACAGAAGTAGAGAGACAACAGAAGTAGAGAGACAACAGAAGTAGAGAGACAACAGAAGTAGAGAGACAGAGACAACAGAAGTAGAGCGACAACAGAAGTAGAGAGACAGAGACAACAGAAGTAGAGAGACAACAGAAGTAGAGAGACAACAGAAGTAGAGAGACAGAGAGACAACAGAAGTGGAGAGACAGAGAGACAACAGAAGTGGAGAGACAACAGAAGTAGAGAGACAACAGAAGTAGCGAGACAGAGACAACAGAAGTAGAGAGACAACAGAAGTAGAGAGACAACAGAAGTAGAGAGACGGAGACAACAGAAGTAGAGAGACAACAGAAGTAGAGAGACAGAGACAACAGAAGTAGAGAGACAACAGAAGTAGAGAGACAACAGAAGTAGAGAGACAGAGACAACAGAAGTAGAGAGACAACAGAAGTAGAGAGACAGAGACAACAGAAGTAGAGAGACAACAGAAGTAGAGAGACAACAGAAGTAGAGAGACAGAGACAACAGAAGTGGAGAGACAACAGAAGTAGAGAGACAACAGAAGTAGAGAGACAGAGACAACAGAAGTAGAGAGACAGCAGAAGTAGAGAGACAGAGACAACCGAAGTAGAGAGACAACAGAAGTAGAGAGACAAAAGAAGTAGAGAGACAGAGACAACAGAAGTAGAGAGACAACAGAAGTAGAGAGACAGAGAGACAACAGAAGTGGAGAGACAACAGAAGTAGAGAGACAACAGAAGTAGCGAGACAGAGACAACAGAAGTAGAGAGACAACAGAAGTAGAGAGACAGAGACAACAGAAGTAGAGAGACAACAGAAGTGGAGAGACAACAGAAGTAGAGAGACAACAGAATTAGCGAGACAGAGACAACAGAAGTAGAGAGACAACAGAAGTAGAGAGACAACAGAAGTAGAGAGACGGAGACAACAGAAGTAGAGAGACAACAGAAGTAGAGAGACAGAGACAACAGAAGTAGAGAGACAACAGAAGTAGAGAGACAACAGAAGTAGAGAGACAGAGACAACAGAAGTAGAGAGACAACAGAAGTAGAGAGACAGAGAGACAACAGAAGTGGAGAGCCAACAGAAGTAGAGACAACAGAAGTAGCGAGACAGAGACAACAGAAGTAGCGAAACAGAGACAACAGAAGTAGAGAGACAACAGAAGTAGAGAGACAGAGAGACAACAGAAGTAGAGAGACAGAGACAACAGAAGTAGAGAGACAGAGACAACAGAAGTAGAGAGACAACAGAAGTAGAGAGACAGAGAGACAACAGAAGTAGAGAGACAGAGACAACAGAAGTAGAGAGACAGAGACAACAGAAGTAGAGAGACAACAGAAGTAGAGAGACAGAGACAACAGAAGTAGAGAGACAACAGAAGTAGAGAGACAACAGAAGTAGAGAGACAACAGAAGTAGAGAGACAACATAAGTAAGAGAGACAGAGACAACAGAAGTAGAGAGACAACAGAAGTAGAGAGACAGAGACAACAGAAGTAGAGAGACAACAGAAGTAGATAGACAGAGACAACAGAAGTAGAGAGACAACAGAAGTAGAGAGACAACAGAAATAGAGAGACAGAGACAACAGAAGTAGAGAGACAACAGAAGTAGAGAGACAACAGAAGTAGAGAGACAGAGACAACAGAAGTGGAGAGACAACAGAAGTAGAGAGACAACAGAAGTAGAGAGACAACAGAAGTAGAGAGACAACAGAAGTAGAGAGACAGAGACAACAGAAGTAGAGAGACAACAGAATTAGAGAGACAGAGACAACAGAAGTAGAGAGACAGAGACAACAGAAGTAGAGAGACAGAGAGACAACAGAAGTAGAGAGACAACAGAAGTAGAGAGACAACATAAGTAGAGAGACAGAGACAACATAAGTAGAGAGACAGAGACAACAGAAGTAGAGAGACAGAGACAACAGAAGTAGAGAGACAACAGAAGTAGAGAGACAACAGAAGTAGAGAGACAACAGAAGTAGAGAGACAACATAAGTAGAGAGACAGAGACAACAGAAGTAGAGAGACAGAGACAACAGAAGTAGAGAGACAACAGAAGTAGAGAGACAGAGACGACAGAAGTAGAGAGACAGAGACAACAGAAGTAGAGAGACAGAGACAACAGAAGTAGAGAGACAACAGAAGTAGAGAGACAACAGAAGTAGAGAGACAACAGAAGTAGAGAGACAGAGACAACAGAAGTAGAGAGACAACAGAAGTAGAGAGACAACAGAAGTAGAGAGACAACAGAAGTAGAGAGACAACAGAAGTAGAGAGACAGAGACAACAGAAGTAGAGAGACAACAGAAGTAGAGAGACAGAGACAACAGAAGTAGAGAGACAACAGAAGTAGAGAGACAACAGAAGTAGAGAGACAGAGACAACAGAAGTAGAGAGACAACAGAAGTAGAGAGACAACAGAAGTAGAGAGAAGAGACAACAGAAGTAGAGAGACAACAGAAGTAGAGAGACAGAGACAACAGAAGTAGAGAGACAACAGAAGTAGAGAGACAGAGACAACAGAAGTAGAGAGACAACAGAAGTAGAGAGACAGAGAGACAACAGAAGTGGAGAGACAGAGAGACAACAGAAGTGGAGAGACAACAGAAGTAGAGAGACAACAGAAGTAGAGAGACAGAGACAACAGAAGTAGAGAGACAACAGAAGTAGAGAGACAGAGACAACAGAAGTAGAGAGACAACAGAAGTAGAGAGACAACAGAAGTAGAGAGACAGAGACAACAGAAGTAGAGAGACAGAGAGACAACAGAAGTAGAGAGACAACAGAAGTAGAGAGACAACAGAAGTAGAGAGACAACAGAAGTAGAGAGACAGAGACAACAGAAGTAGAGAGACAGAGACAACAGAAGTAGAGAGACAACAGAAGTAGAGAGACAACAGAAGTAGAGAGACAACAGAAGTAGAGAGACAACATAAGTAGAGAGACAGAGACAACAGAAGTAGAGAGACAGAGACAACAGAAGTAGAGAGACAACAGAAGTAGAGAGACAGAGACAACAGAAGTAGAGAGACAGAGACAACAGAAGTAGAGAGACAACAGAAGTAGAGAGACAGAGAGACAACAGAAGTAGAGAGACAGAGACAACAGAAGTAGAGAGACAACAGAAGTAGAGAGACAACAGAAGTAGAGAGACAGAGACAACAGAAGTAGAGAGACAACAGAAGTAGAGAGACACCAGAAGTAGAGAGACAACAGAAGTAGAGAGACAGAGACAACAGAAGTAGAGAGACAACAGAAGTAGAGAGACAACAGAAGTAGAGAGACAGAGACAACAGAAGTAGAGAGACAACAGAAGTAGAGAGACAGAGACAACAGAAGTAGAGAGACAACAGAAGTAGAGAGACAGAGACAACAGAAGTAGAGAGACAACAGAAGTAGAGAGACAACAGAAGTAGAGAGACAGAGACAACAGAAGTAGAGAGACAACAGAAGTAGAGAGACAACAGAAGTAGAGAGACGAGACAACAGAAGTAGAGAGACAACAGAAGTAGAGAGACAGAGACAACAGAAGTAGAGAGACAACAGAAGTAGAGAGACAGAGACAACAGAAGTAGAGAGACAACAGAAGTAGAGAGACAACAGAAGTAGAGAGACAGAGAGACAACAGAAGTGGAGAGACAGAGAGACAACAGAAGTGGAGAGACAACAGAAGTAGAGAGACAACAGAAGTAGAGAGACAGAGACAACAGAAGTAGAGAGACAACAGAAGTAGAGAGACAACAGAAGTAGAGAGACAGAGACAACAGAAGTAGAGAGACAGAGAGACAACAGAAGTAGAGAGACAACAGAAGTAGAGAGACAACAGAAGTAGAGAGACAGAGACAACAGAAGTAGAGAGACAGAGACAACAGAAGTAGAGAGACAGAGACAACAGAAGTAGAGAGACAACAGAAGTAGAGAGACAACAGAAGTAGAGAGACAACATAAGTAGAGAGACAGAGACAACAGAAGTAGAGAGACAGAGACAACAGAAGTAGAGAGACAACAGAAGTAGAGAGACAGAGACAACAGAAGTAGAGAGACAGAGACAACAGAAGTAGAGAGACAACAGAAGTAGAGAGACAGAGAGACAACAGAAGTAGAGAGACAGAGACAACAGAAGTAGAGAGACAACAGAAGTAGAGAGACAACAGAAGTAGAGAGACAGAGACAACAGAAGTAGAGAGACAACAGAAGTAGAGAGACAACAGAAGTAGAGAGACAACAGAAGTAGAGAGACAACATAAGTAAGAGAGACAGAGACAACAGAAGTAGAGAGACAACAGAAGTAGAGAGACAGAGACAACAGAAGTAGAGAGACAGAGAGACAACAGATGTAGAGAGACAACAGAAGTAGAGAGACAACAGAAGTAGAGAGACAACATAAGTAGAGAGACAGAGACAACAGAAGTAGAGAGACAACAGAAGTAGAGAGACAACAGAAGTAGAGAGACAACATAAGTAGAGAGACAGAGACAACAGAAGTAGAGAGACAACAGAAGTAGAGAGACAGAGACAACAGAAGTAGAGAGACAGAGACAACAGAAGTAGAGAGACAGAGAGACAACAGAAGTAGAGAGACAGAGACAACAGAAGTAGAGAGACAACAGAAGTAGAGAGACAACAGAGGTAGAGAGACAACAGAAGTAGAGAGACAACAGAAGTAGAGAGACAACAGAAGTAGAGAGACAACAGAAGTAGAGAGACAACAGAAGTAGAGAGACAGAGACAACAGAAGTAGAGCGACAACAGAAGTAGAGAGACAGAGACAACAGAAGTAGAGAGACAACAGAAGTAGAGAGACAACAGAAGTAGAGAGACAGAGAGACAACAGAAGTGGAGAGACAGAGAGACAACAGAAGTGGAGAGACAACAGAAGTAGAGAGACAACAGAAGTAGCGAGACAGAGACAACAGAAGTAGAGAGACAACAGAAGTAGAGAGACAACAGAAGTAGAGAGACGGAGACAACAGAAGTAGAGAGACAACAGAAGTAGAGAGACAGAGACAACAGAAGTAGAGAGACAACAGAAGTAGAGAGACAACAGAAGTAGAGAGACAGAGACAACAGAAGTAGAGAGACAACAGAAGTAGAGAGACAGAGACAACAGAAGTAGAGAGACAACAGAAGTAGAGAGACAACAGAAGTAGAGAGACAGAGACAACAGAAGTGGAGAGACAACAGAAGTAGAGAGACAACAGAAGTAGAGAGACAGAGACAACAGAAGTAGAGAGACAGCAGAAGTAGAGAGACAGAGACAACCGAAGTAGAGAGACAACAGAAGTAGAGAGACAAAAGAAGTAGAGAGACAGAGACAACAGAAGTAGAGAGACAACAGAAGTAGAGAGACAGAGAGACAACAGAAGTGGAGAGACAACAGAAGTAGAGAGACAACAGAAGTAGCGAGACAGAGACAACAGAAGTAGAGAGACAACAGAAGTAGAGAGACAGAGACAACAGAAGTAGAGAGACAACAGAAGTGGAGAGACAACAGAAGTAGAGAGACAACAGAATTAGCGAGACAGAGACAACAGAAGTAGAGAGACAACAGAAGTAGAGAGACAACAGAAGTAGAGAGACGGAGACAACAGAAGTAGAGAGACAACAGAAGTAGAGAGACAGAGACAACAGAAGTAGAGAGACAACAGAAGTAGAGAGACAACAGAAGTAGAGAGACAGAGACAACAGAAGTAGAGAGACAACAGAAGTAGAGAGACAGAGAGACAACAGAAGTGGAGAGCCAACAGAAGTAGAGACAACAGAAGTAGCGAGACAGAGACAACAGAAGTAGCGAAACAGAGACAACAGAAGTAGAGAGACAACAGAAGTAGAGAGACAGAGAGACAACAGAAGTAGAGAGACAGAGACAACAGAAGTAGAGAGACAGAGACAACAGAAGTAGAGAGACAACAGAAGTAGAGAGACAGAGAGACAACAGAAGTAGAGAGACAGAGACAACAGAAGTAGAGAGACAGAGACAACAGAAGTAGAGAGACAACAGAAGTAGAGAGACAGAGACAACAGAAGTAGAGAGACAACAGAAGTAGAGAGACAACAGAAGTAGAGAGACAACAGAAGTAGAGAGACAACATAAGTAAGAGAGACAGAGACAACAGAAGTAGAGAGACAACAGAAGTAGAGAGACAGAGACAACAGAAGTAGAGAGACAACAGAAGTAGATAGACAGAGACAACAGAAGTAGAGAGACAACAGAAGTAGAGAGACAACAGAAATAGAGAGACAGAGACAACAGAAGTAGAGAGACAACAGAAGTAGAGAGACAACAGAAGTAGAGAGACAGAGACAACAGAAGTGGAGAGACAACAGAAGTAGAGAGACAACAGAAGTAGAGAGACAACAGAAGTAGAGAGACAACAGAAGTAGAGAGACAGAGACAACAGAAGTAGAGAGACAACAGAATTAGAGAGACAGAGACAACAGAAGTAGAGAGACAGAGACAACAGAAGTAGAGAGACAGAGAGACAACAGAAGTAGAGAGACAACAGAAGTAGAGAGACAACATAAGTAGAGAGACAGAGACAACATAAGTAGAGAGACAGAGACAACAGAAGTAGAGAGACAGAGACAACAGAAGTAAAGAGACAACAGAAGTAGAGAGACAACAGAAGTAGAGAGACAACAGAAGTAGAGAGACAACATAAGTAGAGAGACAGAGACAACAGAAGTAGAGAGACAGAGACAACAGAAGTAGAGAGACAACAGAAGTAGAGAGACAGAGACGACAGAAGTAGAGAGACAGAGACAACAGAAGTAGAGAGACAGAGACAACAGAAGTAGAGAGACAACAGAAGTAGAGAGACAACAGAAGTAGAGAGACAACAGAAGTAGAGAGACAGAGACAACAGAAGTAGAGAGACAACAGAAGTAGAGAGACAACAGAAGTAGAGAGACAACAGAAGTAGAGAGACAACAGAAGTAGAGAGACAGAGACAACAGAAGTAGAGAGACAACAGAAGTAGAGAGACAGAGACAACAGAAGTAGAGAGACAACAGAAGTAGAGAGACAACAGAAGTAGAGAGACAGAGACAACAGAAGTAGAGAGACAACAGAAGTAGAGAGACAACAGAAGTAGAGAGAAGAGACAACAGAAGTAGAGACAACAGAAGTAGAGAGACAGAGACAACAGAAGTAGAGAGACAACAGAAGTAGAGAGACAGAGACAACAGAAGTAGAGAGACAACAGAAGTAGAGAGACAGAGAGACAACAGAAGTGGAGAGACAGAGAGACAACAGAAGTGGAGAGACAACAGAAGTAGAGAGACAACAGAAGTAGAGAGACAGAGACAACAGAAGTAGAGAGACAACAGAAGTAGAGAGACAGAGACAACAGAAGTAGAGAGACAACAGAAGTAGAGAGACAACAGAAGTAGAGAGACAGAGACAACAGAAGTAGAGAGACAGAGAGACAACAGAAGTAGAGAGACAACAGAAGTAGAGAGACAACAGAAGTAGAGAGACAACAGAAGTAGAGAGACAGAGACAACAGAAGTAGAGAGACAGAGACAACAGAAGTAGAGAGACAACAGAAGTAGAGAGACAACAGAAGTAGAGAGACAACAGAAGTAGAGAGACAACATAAGTAGAGAGACAGAGACAACAGAAGTAGAGAGACAGAGACAACAGAAGTAGAGAGACAACAGAAGTAGAGAGACAGAGACAACAGAAGTAGAGAGACAGAGACAACAGAAGTAGAGAGACAACAGAAGTAGAGAGACAGAGAGACAACAGAAGTAGAGAGACAGAGACAACAGAAGTAGAGAGACAACAGAAGTAGAGAGACAACAGAAGTAGAGAGACAGAGACAACAGAAGTAGAGAGACAACAGAAGTAGAGAGACAACAGAAGTAGAGAGACAACAGAAGTAGAGAGACAACAGAAGTAGAGAGACAGAGACAACAGAAGTAGAGAGACAACAGAAGTAGAGAGACAGAGACAACAGAAGTAGAGAGACAGAGAGACAACAGATGTAGAGAGACAACAGAAGTAGAGAGACAACAGAAGTAGAGAGACAACATAAGTAGAGAGACAGAGACAACAGAAGTAGAGAGACAACAGAAGTAGAGAGACAGAGACAACAGAAGTAGAGAGACAGAGACAACAGAAGTAGAGAGACAGAGAGACAACAGAAGTAGAGATACAGAGACAACAGAAGTAGAGAGACAACAGAAGTAGAGAGACAACAGAGGTAGAGAGACAACAGAAGTAGAGAGACAACAGAAGTAGAGAGACAACAGAAGTAGAGAGACAACAGAAGTAGAGAGACAACAGAAGTAGAGAGACAGAGACAACAGAAGTAGAGAGACAACAGAAGTAGAGAGACAACAGAAGTAGAGAGACAACAGAAGTAGAAAGACAGAGTCAACAGAAGTAGAGAGACAACAGAAGTAGAGAGACAGAGACAACAGAAGTAGAGAGACAACAGAAGTAGAGAGACAGAGACAACAGAAGTAGAGAGACAACAGAAGTAGAGAGACAGAGACAACAGAAGTAGAGAGACAACAGAAGTAGAGAGACAACAGAAGTAGAGAGACAGAGAGACAACAGAAGTGGAGAGACAGAGAGACAACAGAATTGGAGAGACAACAGAAGTAGAGAGACAACAGAAGTAGCGAGACAGAGACAACAGAAGTAGAGAGACAACAGAAGTAGAGAGACAACAGAAGTAGAGAGACGGAGACAACAGAAGTAGAGAGACAACAGAAGTAGAGAGACAGAGACAACAGAAGTAGAGAGACAACAGAAGTAGAGAGACAACAGAAGTAGAGAGACAGAGACAACAGAAGTAGAGAGACAACAGAAGTAGAGAGACAGAGACAACAGAAGTAGAGAGACAACAGAAGTAGAGAGACAACAGAAGTAGAGAGACAGAGACAACAGAAGTGGAGAGACAACAGAAGTAGAGAGACAACAGAAGTAGAGAGACAGAGACAACAGAAGTAGAGAGACAGCAGAAGTAGAGAGACAGAGACAACCGAAGTAGAGAGACAACAGAAGTAGAGAGACAAAAGAAGTAGAGAGACAGAGACAACAGAAGTAGAGAGACAACAGAAGTAGAGAGACAACAGAAGTAGAGAGACAACAGAAGTAGAGAGACAGAGACAACAGAAGTAGAGAGACAACAGAAGTAGAGAGACAGAGACAACAGAAGTAGAGAGACAACAGAAGTAGAGAGACAACAGAAGTAGAGAGACAGAGAGACAACAGAAGTGGAGAGACAGAGAGACAACAGAAGTGGAGAGACAACAGAAGTAGAGAGACAACAGAAGTAGCGAGACAGAGACAACAGAAGTAGAGAGACAACAGAAGTAGAGAGACAACAGAAGTAGAGAGACGGAGACAACAGAAGTAGAGAGACAACAGAAGTAGAGAGACAGAGACAACAGAAGTAGAGAGACAACAGAAGTAGAGAGACAACAGAAGTAGAGAGACAGAGACAACAGAAGTAGAGAGACAACAGAAGTAGAGAGACAACAGAAGTAGAGAGACAGAGACAACAGAAGTGGAGAAACAACAGAAGTAGATAGACAACAGAAGTAGAGAGACAGAGACAACAGAAGTAGAGAGACAACAGAAGTAGAGAGACAAGGACAACAGAAGTAGAGAGACAACAGAAGTAGAGAGACAACAGAAGTAGAGAGACAGAGACAACAGAAGTAGAGAGACAACAGAAGTAGAGAGACAGAGACAACAGAAGTAGAGAGACAACAGAAGTAGAGAGACAACAGAAGTAGAGAGACAGAGACAACAGAAGTAGAGAGACAACAGAAGTAGAGAGACAACAGAAGTAGAGAGACAGAGACAACAGAAGTGGAGAGACAACAGAAGTAGAGAGACAACAGAAGTAGAGAGACAGAGACAACAGAAGTAGAGAGACAACAGAATTAGAGAGACAGAGACAACAGAAGTAGAGAGACAGAGACAACAGAAGTAGAGAGACAGAGAGACAACAGAAGTAGAGAGACAACAGAAGTAGAGAGACAACAGAAGTAGAGAGACAACATAAGTAGAGAGACAGAGACAACAGAAGTAGAGAGACAGAGACAACAGAAGTAGAGAGACAGAGACAACAGAAGTAAAGAGACAACAGAAGTAGAGAGACAACAGAAGTAGAGAGACAACAGAAGTAGAGAGACAACATAAGTAGAGAGACAGAGACAACAGAAGTAGAGAGACAACAGAAGTAGAGAGACAGAGACGACAGAAGTAGAGAGACAGAGACAACAGAAGTAGAGAGACAGAGACAACAGAAGTAGAGAGACAACAGAAGTAGAGAGACAACAGAAGTAGAGAGACAACAGAAGTAGAGAGACAGAGACAACAGAAGTAGAGAGACAACAGAAGTAGAGAGACAACAGAAGTAGAGAGACAGAGACAACAGAAGTAGAGAGACAACAGAAGTAGAGAGACAAAAGAAGTAGAGAGACAGAGACAACAGAAGTAGAGAGACAACAGAAGTAGAGAGACAGAGAGACAACAGAAGTGGAGAGACAACAGAAGTAGAGAGACAACAGAAGTAGCGAGACAGAGACAACAGAAGTAGAGAGACAACAGAAGTAGAGAGACAGAGACAACAGAAGTAGAGAGACAACAGAAGTGGAGAGACAACAGAAGTAGAGAGACAACAGAATTAGCGAGACAGAGACAACAGAAGTAGAGAGACAACAGAAGTAGAGAGACAACAGAAGTAGAGAGACGGAGACAACAGAAGTAGAGAGACAACAGAAGTAGAGAGACAGAGACAACAGAAGTAGAGAGACAACAGAAGTAGAGAGACAACAGAAGTAGAGAGACAGAGACAACAGAAGTAGAGAGACAACAGAAGTAGAGAGACAGAGAGACAACAGAAGTGGAGAGCCAACAGAAGTAGAGACAACAGAAGTAGCGAGACAGAGACAACAGAAGTAGCGAAACAGAGACAACAGAAGTAGAGAGACAACAGAAGTAGAGAGACAGAGAGACAACAGAAGTAGAGAGACAGAGACAACAGAAGTAGAGAGACAGAGACAACAGAAGTAGAGAGACAACAGAAGTAGAGAGACAGAGAGACAACAGAAGTAGAGAGACAGAGACAACAGAAGTAGAGAGACAGAGACAACAGAAGTAGAGAGACAACAGAAGTAGAGAGACAGAGACAACAGAAGTAGAGAGACAACAGAAGTAGAGAGACAACAGAAGTAGAGAGACAACAGAAGTAGAGAGACAACATAAGTAAGAGAGACAGAGACAACAGAAGTAGAGAGACAACAGAAGTAGAGAGACAGAGACAACAGAAGTAGAGAGACAACAGAAGTAGAGAGACAGAGACAACAGAAGTAGAGAGACAACAGAAGTAGAGAGACAACAGAAATAGAGAGACAGAGACAACAGAAGTAGAGAGACAACAGAAGTAGAGAGACAACAGAAGTAGAGAGACAGAGACAACAGAAGTGGAGAGACAACAGAAGTAGAGAGACAACAGAAGTAGAGAGACAACAGAAGTAGAGAGACAACAGAAGTAGAGAGACAGAGACAACAGAAGTAGAGAGACAACAGAATTAGAGAGACAGAGACAACAGAAGTAGAGAGACAGAGACAACAGAAGTAGAGAGACAACAGAAGTAGAGAGACAACAGAAGTAGAGAGACAACATAAGTAGAGAGACAGAGACAACATAAGTAGAGAGACAGAGACAACAGAAGTAGAGAGACAGAGACAACAGAAGTAAAGAGACAACAGAAGTAGAGAGACAACAGAAGTAGAGAGACAACAGAAGTAGAGAGACAACATAAGTAGAGAGACAGAGACAACAGAAGTAGAGAGACAGAGACGACAGAAGTAGAGAGACAGAGACAACAGAAGTAGAGAGACAGAGACAACAGAAGTAGAGAGACAACAGAAGTAGAGAGACAACAGAAGTAGAGAGACAACAGAAGTAGAGAGACAGAGACAACAGAAGTAGAGAGACAACAGAAGTAGAGAGACAACAGAAGTAGAGAGACAACAGAAGTAGAGAGACAACAGAAGTAGAGAGACAGAGACAACAGAAGTAGAGAGACAACAGAAGTAGAGAGACAGAGACAACAGAAGTAGAGAGACAACAGAAGTAGAGAGACAACAGAAGTAGAGAGACAGAGACAACAGAAGTAGAGAGACAACAGAAGTAGAGAGACAACAGAAGTAGAGAGACGAGACAACAGAAGTAGAGAGACAACAGAAGTAGAGAGACAGAGACAACAGAAGTAGAGAGACAACAGAAGTAGAGAGACAGAGACAACAGAAGTAGAGAGACAACAGAAGTAGAGAGACAGAGAGACAACAGAAGTGGAGAGACAGAGAGACAACAGAAGTGGAGAGACAACAGAAGTAGAGAGACAACAGAAGTAGAGAGACAGAGACAACAGAAGTAGAGAGACAACAGAAGTAGAGAGACAGAGACAGCAGAAGTAGAGAGACAACAGAAGTAGAGAGACAACAGAAGTAGAGAGACAGAGACAACAGAAGTAGAGAGACAGAGAGACAACAGAAGTAGAGAGACAACAGAAGTAGAGAGACAACAGAAGTAGAGAGACAACAGAAGTAGAGAGACAGAGACAACAGAAGTAGAGAGACAGAGACAACAGAAGTAGAGAGACAACAGAAGTAGAGAGACAACAGAAGTAGAGAGACAACAGAAGTAGAGAGACAACATAAGTAGAGAGACAGAGACAACAGAAGTAGAGAGACAGAGACAACAGAAGTAGAGAGACAACAGAAGTAGAGAGACAGAGACAACAGAAGTAGAGAGACAGAGACAACAGAAGTAGAGAGACAACAGAAGTAGAGAGACAGAGAGACAACAGAAGTAGAGAGACAGAGACAACAGAAGTAGAGAGACAACAGAAGTAGAGAGACAACAGAAGTAGAGAGACAGAGACAACAGAAGTAGAGAGACAACAGAAGTAGAGAGACAACAGAAGTAGAGAGACAACAGAAGTAGAGAGACAACAGAAGTAGAGAGACAGAGACAACAGAAGTAGAGAGACAACAGAAGTAGAGAGACAGAGACAACAGAAGTAGAGAGACAGAGAGACAACAGATGTAGAGAGACAACAGAAGTAGAGAGACAACAGAAGTAGAGAGACAACATAAGTAGAGAGACAGAGACAACAGAAGTAGAGAGACAACAGAAGTAGAGAGACAGAGACAACAGAAGTAGAGAGACAGAGACAACAGAAGTAGAGAGACAGAGAGACAACAGAAGTAGAGAGACAGAGACAACAGAAGTAGAGAGACAACAGAAGTAGAGAGACAACAGAGGTAGAGAGACAACAGAAGTAGAGAGACAACAGAAGTAGAGAGACAACAGAAGTAGAGAGACAACAGAAGTAGAGAGACAACAGAAGTAGAGAGACAGAGACAACAGAAGTAGAGAGACAACAGAAGTAGAGAGACAACAGAAGTAGAGAGACAACAGAAGTAGAAAGACAGAGTCAACAGAAGTAGAGAGACAACAGAAGTAGAGAGACAGAGACAACAGAAGTAGAGAGACAACAGAAGTAGAGAGACAGAGACAACAGAAGTAGAGAGACAACAGAAGTAGAGAGACAGAGACAACAGAAGTAGAGAGACAACAGAAGTAGAGAGACAACAGAAGTAGAGAGACAGAGAGACAACAGAAGTGGAGAGACAGAGAGACAACAGAATTGGAGAGACAACAGAAGTAGAGAGACAACAGAAGTAGCGAGACAGAGACAACAGAAGTAGAGAGACAACAGAAGTAGAGAGACAACAGAAGTAGAGAGACGGAGACAACAGAAGTAGAGAGACAACAGAAGTAGAGAGACAGAGACAACAGAAGTAGAGAGACAACAGAAGTAGAGAGACAACAGAAGTAGAGAGACAGAGACAACAGAAGTAGAGAGACAACAGAAGTAGAGAGACAGAGACAACAGAAGTAGAGAGACAACAGAAGTAGAGAGACAACAGAAGTAGAGAGACAGAGACAACAGAAGTGGAGAGACAACAGAAGTAGAGAGACAACAGAAGTAGAGAGACAGAGACAACAGAAGTAGAGAGACAGCAGAAGTAGAGAGACAGAGACAACCGAAGTAGAGAGACAACAGAAGTAGAGAGACAAAAGAAGTAGAGAGACAGAGACAACAGAAGTAGAGAGACAACAGAAGTAGAGAGACAACAGAAGTAGAGAGACAACAGAAGTAGAGAGACAGAGACAACAGAAGTAGAGAGACAACAGAAGTAGAGAGACAGAGACAACAGAAGTAGAGAGACAACAGAAGTAGAGAGACAACAGAAGTAGAGAGACAGAGAGACAACAGAAGTGGAGAGACAGAGAGACAACAGAAGTGGAGAGACAACAGAAGTAGAGAGACAACAGAAGTAGCGAGACAGAGACAACAGAAGTAGAGAGACAACAGAAGTAGAGAGACAACAGAAGTAGAGAGACGGAGACAACAGAAGTAGAGAGACAACAGAAGTAGAGAGACAGAGACAACAGAAGTAGAGAGACAACAGAAGTAGAGAGACAACAGAAGTAGAGAGACAGAGACAACAGAAGTAGAGAGACAACAGAAGTAGAGAGACAACAGAAGTAGAGAGACAGAGACAACAGAAGTGGAGAAACAACAGAAGTAGATAGACAACAGAAGTAGAGAGACAGAGACAACAGAAGTAGAGAGACAACAGAAGTAGAGAGACAAGGACAACAGAAGTAGAGAGACAACAGAAGTAGAGAGACAACAGAAGTAGAGAGACAGAGACAACAGAAGTAGAGAGACAACAGAAGTAGAGAGACAGAGACAACAGAAGTAGAGAGACAACAGAAGTAGAGAGACAACAGAAGTAGAGAGACAGAGACAACAGAAGTAGAGAGACAACAGAAGTAGAGAGACAACAGAAGTAGAGAGACAGAGACAACAGAAGTGGAGAGACAACAGAAGTAGAGAGACAACAGAAGTAGAGAGACAGAGACAACAGAAGTAGAGAGACAACAGAATTAGAGAGACAGAGACAACAGAAGTAGAGAGACAGAGACAACAGAAGTAGAGAGACAGAGAGACAACAGAAGTAGAGAGACAACAGAAGTAGAGAGACAACAGAAGTAGAGAGACAACATAAGTAGAGAGACAGAGACAACAGAAGTAGAGAGACAGAGACAACAGAAGTAGAGAGACAGAGACAACAGAAGTAAAGAGACAACAGAAGTAGAGAGACAACAGAAGTAGAGAGACAACAGAAGTAGAGAGACAACAGAAGTAGAGAGACAACAGAAGTAGAGAGACAACAGAAGTAGAGAGACAGAGACAACAGAAGTAGAGAGACAGAGACAACAGAAGTAGAGAGACAACAGAAGTAGAGAGACAACAGAAGTAGAGAGACAACAGAAGTAGAGAGACAACATAAGTAGAGAGACAGAGACAACAGAAGTAGAGAGACAGAGACAACAGAAGTAGAGAGACAACAGAAGTAGAGAGACAGAGACAACAGAAGTAGAGAGACAGAGACAACAGAAGTAGAGAGACAACAGAAGTAGAGAGACAGAGAGACAACAGAAGTAGAGAGACAGAGACAACAGAAGTAGAGAGACAACAGAAGTAGAGAGACAACAGAAGTAGAGAGACAGAGACAACAGAAGTAGAGAGACAACAGAAGTAGAGAGACAACAGAAGTAGAGAGACAACAGAAGTAGAGAGACAACAGAAGTAGAGAGACAGAGACAACAGAAGTAGAGAGACAACAGAAGTAGAGAGACAGAGACAACAGAAGTAGAGAGACAGAGAGACAACAGATGTAGAGAGACAACAGAAGTAGAGAGACAACAGAAGTAGAGAGACAACATAAGTAGAGAGACAGAGACAACAGAAGTAGAGAGACAACAGAAGTAGAGAGACAGAGACAACAGAAGTAGAGAGACAGAGACAACAGAAGTAGAGAGACAGAGAGACAACAGAAGTAGAGAGACAGAGACAACAGAAGTAGAGAGACAACAGAAGTAGAGAGACAACAGAGGTAGAGAGACAACAGAAGTAGAGAGACAACAGAAGTAGAGAGACAACAGAAGTAGAGAGACAACAGAAGTAGAGAGACAACAGAAGTAGAGAGACAGAGACAACAGAAGTAGAGAGACAACAGAAGTAGAGAGACAACAGAAGTAGAGAGACAACAGAAGTAGAAAGACAGAGTCAACAGAAGTAGAGAGACAACAGAAGTAGAGAGACAGAGACAACAGAAGTAGAGAGACAACAGAAGTAGAGAGACAGAGACAACAGAAGTAGAGAGACAACAGAAGTAGAGAGACAGAGACAACAGAAGTAGAGAGACAACAGAAGTAGAGAGACAACAGAAGTAGAGAGACAGAGAGACAACAGAAGTGGAGAGACAGAGAGACAACAGAATTGGAGAGACAACAGAAGTAGAGAGACAACAGAAGTAGCGAGACAGAGACAACAGAAGTAGAGAGACAACAGAAGTAGAGAGACAACAGAAGTAGAGAGACGGAGACAACAGAAGTAGAGAGACAACAGAAGTAGAGAGACAGAGACAACAGAAGTAGAGAGACAACAGAAGTAGAGAGACAACAGAAGTAGAGAGACAGAGACAACAGAAGTAGAGAGACAACAGAAGTAGAGAGACAGAGACAACAGAAGTAGAGAGACAACAGAAGTAGAGAGACAACAGAAGTAGAGAGACAGAGACAACAGAAGTGGAGAGACAACAGAAGTAGAGAGACAACAGAAGTAGAGAGACAGAGACAACAGAAGTAGAGAGACAGCAGAAGTAGAGAGACAGAGACAACCGAAGTAGAGAGACAACAGAAGTAGAGAGACAAAAGAAGTAGAGAGACAGAGACAACAGAAGTAGAGAGACAACAGAAGTAGAGAGACAACAGAAGTAGAGAGACAACAGAAGTAGAGAGACAGAGACAACAGAAGTAGAGAGACAACAGAAGTAGAGAGACAGAGACAACAGAAGTAGAGAGACAACAGAAGTAGAGAGACAACAGAAGTAGAGAGACAGAGAGACAACAGAAGTGGAGAGACAGAGAGACAACAGAAGTGGAGAGACAACAGAAGTAGAGAGACAACAGAAGTAGCGAGACAGAGACAACAGAAGTAGAGAGACAACAGAAGTAGAGAGACAACAGAAGTAGAGAGACGGAGACAACAGAAGTAGAGAGACAACAGAAGTAGAGAGACAGAGACAACAGAAGTAGAGAGACAACAGAAGTAGAGAGACAACAGAAGTAGAGAGACAGAGACAACAGAAGTAGAGAGACAACAGAAGTAGAGAGACAACAGAAGTAGAGAGACAGAGACAACAGAAGTGGAGAAACAACAGAAGTAGATAGACAACAGAAGTAGAGAGACAGAGACAACAGAAGTAGAGAGACAACAGAAGTAGAGAGACAAGGACAACAGAAGTAGAGAGACAACAGAAGTAGAGAGACAACAGAAGTAGAGAGACAGAGACAACAGAAGTAGAGAGACAACAGAAGTAGAGAGACAGAGACAACAGAAGTAGAGAGACAACAGAAGTAGAGAGACAACAGAAGTAGAGAGACAGAGACAACAGAAGTAGAGAGACAACAGAAGTAGAGAGACAACAGAAGTAGAGAGACAGAGACAACAGAAGTGGAGAGACAACAGAAGTAGAGAGACAACAGAAGTAGAGAGACAGAGACAACAGAAGTAGAGAGACAACAGAATTAGAGAGACAGAGACAACAGAAGTAGAGAGACAGAGACAACAGAAGTAGAGAGACAGAGAGACAACAGAAGTAGAGAGACAACAGAAGTAGAGAGACAACAGAAGTAGAGAGACAACATAAGTAGAGAGACAGAGACAACAGAAGTAGAGAGACAGAGACAACAGAAGTAGAGAGACAGAGACAACAGAAGTAAAGAGACAACAGAAGTAGAGAGACAACAGAAGTAGAGAGACAACAGAAGTAGAGAGACAACATAAGTAGAGAGACAGAGACAACAGAAGTAGAGAGACAGAGACAACAGAAGTAGAGAGACAACAGAAGTAGAGAGACAGAGACGACAGAAGTAGAGAGACAGAGACAACAGAAGTAGAGAGACAGAGACAACAGAAGTAGAGAGACAACAGAAGTAGAGAGACAACAGAAGTAGAGAGACAACAGAAGTAGAGAGACAGAGACAACAGAAGTAGAGAGACAACAGAAGTAGAGAGACAACAGAAGTAGAGAGACAGAGACAACAGAAGTAGAGAGACAACAGAAGTAGAGAGACAGAGACAACAGAAGTAGAGAGACAACAGAAGTAGAGAGACAGAGACAACAGAAGTAGAGAGACAACAGAAGTAGAGAGACAACAGAAGTAGAGAGACAGAGACAACAGAAGTAGAGAGACAACAGAAGTAGAGAGACAACAGAAGTAGAGAGACGAGACAACAGAAGTAGAGAGACAACAGAAGTAGAGAGACAGAGACAACAGAAGTAGAGAGACAACAGAAGTAGAGAGACAGAGACAACAGAAGTAGAGAGACAACAGAAGTAGAGAGACAACAGAAGTAGAGAGACAGAGAGACAACAGAAGTGGAGAGACAGAGAGACAACAGAAGTGGAGAGACAACAGAAGTAGAGAGACAACAGAAGTAGAGAGACAGAGACAACAGAAGTAGAGAGACAACAGAAGTAGAGAGACAGAGACAACAGAAGTAGAGAGACAACAGAAGTAGAGAGACAACAGAAGTAGAGAGACAGAGACAACAGAAGTAGAGAGACAGAGAGACAACAGAAGTAGAGAGACAACAGAAGTAGAGAGACAACAGAAGTAGAGAGACAACAGAAGTAGAGAGACAGAGACAACAGAAGTAGAGAGACAGAGACAACAGAAGTAGAGAGACAACAGAAGTAGAGAGACAACAGAAGTAGAGAGACAACAGAAGTAGAGAGACAACATAAGTAGAGAGACAGAGACAACAGAAGTAGAGAGACAGAGACAACAGAAGTAGAGAGACAACAGAAGTAGAGAGACAGAGACAACAGAAGTAGAGAGACAGAGACAACAGAAGTAGAGAGACAACAGAAGTAGAGAGACAGAGAGACAACAGAAGTAGAGAGACAGAGACAACAGAAGTAGAGAGACAACAGAAGTAGAGAGACAACAGAAGTAGAGAGACAGAGACAACAGAAGTAGAGAGACAACAGAAGTAGAGAGACAACAGAAGTAGAGAGACAACATAAGTAAGAGAGACAGAGACAACAGAAGTAGAGAGACAACAGAAGTAGAGAGACAGAGACAACAGAAGTAGAGAGACAGAGAGACAACAGATGTAGAGAGACAACAGAAGTAGAGAGACAACAGAAGTAGAGAGACAACATAAGTAGAGAGACAGAGACAACAGAAGTAGAGAGACAACAGAAGTAGAGAGACAGAGACAACAGAAGTAGAGAGACAGAGACAACAGAAGTAGAGAGACAGAGAGACAACAGAAGTAGAGAGACAGAGACAACAGAAGTAGAGAGACAACAGAAGTAGAGAGACAACAGAGGTAGAGAGACAACAGAAGTAGAGAGACAACAGAAGTAGAGAGACAACAGAAGTAGAGAGACAACAGAAGTAGAGAGACAACAGAAGTAGAGAGACAGAGACAACAGAAGTAGAGAGACAACAGAAGTAGAGAGACAACAGAAGTAGAGAGACAACAGAAGTAGAGAGACAGAGTCAACAGAAGTAGAGAGACAACAGAAGTAGAGAGACAGAGACAACAGAAGTAGAGAGACAACAGAAGTAGAGAGACAGAGACAACAGAAGTAGAGAGACAACAGAAGTAGAGAGACAACAGAAGTAGAGAGACAACAGAAGTAGAGAGACAGAGAGACAACAGAAGTGGAGAGACAGAGAGACAACAGAAGTGGAGAGACAACAGAAGTAGAGAGACAACAGAAGTAGCGAGACAGAGACAACAGAAGTAGAGAGACAACAGAAGTAGAGAGACAACAGAAGTAGAGAGACGGAGACAACAGAAGTAGAGAGACAACAGAAGTAGAGAGACAGAGACAACAGAAGTAGAGAGAAAACAGAAGTAGAGAGACAACAGAAGTAGAGAGACAGAGACAACAGAAGTAGAGAGACAACAGAAGTAGAGAGACAGAGACAACAGAAGTAGAGAGACAACAGAAGTAGAGAGACAACAGAAGTAGAGAGACAGAGACAACAGAAGTGGAGAGACAACAGAAGTAGAGAGACAACAGAAGTAGAGAGACAGAGACTACAGAAGTAGAGAGACAGCAGAAGTAGAGAGACAGAGACAACCGAAGTAGAGAGACAACAGAAGTAGAGAGACAAAAGAAGTAGAGAGACAGAGACAACAGAAGTAGAGAGACAACAGAAGTAGAGAGACAACAGAAGTAGAGAGACAACAGAAGTAGAGAGACAACAGAAGTAGAGAGACAGAGACAACAGAAGTAGAGAGACAACAGAAGTAGAGAGACAGAGACAGCAGAAGTAGAGAGACAACAGAAGTAGAGAGACAACAGAAGTAGAGAGACAGAGAGACAACAGAAGTGGAGAGACAGAGAGACAACAGAAGTGGAGAGACAACAGAAGTAGAGAGACAACAGAAGTAGCGAGACAGAGACAACAGAAGTAGAGAGACAACAGAAGTAGAGAGACAACAGAAGTAGAGAGACAGAGACTACAGAAGTAGAGAGACAGCAGAAGTAGAGAGACAGAGACAACCGAAGTAGAGAGACAACAGAAGTAGAGAGACAAAAGAAGTAGAGAGACAGAGACAACAGAAGTAGAGAGACAACAGAAGTAGAGAGACAACAGAAGTAGAGAGACAACAGATGTAGAGAGACAACAGAAGTAGAGAGACAACAGAAGTAGAGAGACAGAGACAACAGAAGTAGAGAGACAACAGAAGTAGAGAGACAACAGAAGTAGAGAGACAGAGACAACAGAAGTAGAGAGACAACAGAAGTAGAGAGACAACAGAAGTAGAGAGACAGAGACAACAGAAGTGGAGAGACAACAGAAGTAGAGAGACAATAGAAGTAGAGAGACAACAGAAGTAGAGAGACAACAGAAGTAGAGAGACAACAGAAGTAGAGAGACAGAGACAACAGAAGTAGAGAGACAACAGAAGTAGAGAGACAACAGAAGTAGGGACAACAGAAGTAGAGAGACAGAGTCAACAGAAGTAGAGAGACAACAGAAGTAGAGAGACAGAGACAACAGAAGTAGAGAGACAACAGAAGTAGAGAGACAGAGACAACAGAAGTAGAGAGACAACAGAAGTAGAGAGACAGAGACAACAGAAGTAGAGAGACAGAGACAACAGAAGTAGAGAGACAACAGAAGTAGAGAGACAACAGAAGCAGAGAGACAGAGAGACAACAGAAGTGGAGAGACAGAGAGACAACAGAAGTGGAGAGACAACAGAAGTAGAGAGACAACAGAAGTAGCGAGACAGAGACAACAGAAGTAGAGAGACAACAGAAGTAGAGAGACAACAGAAGTAGAGAGACGGAGACAACAGAAGTAGAGAGACAACAGAAGTAGAGAGACAGAGACAACAGAAGTAGAGAGAAAACAGAAGTAGAGAGACAACAGAAGTAGAGAGACAGAGACAACAGAAGTAGAGAGACAACAGAAGTAGAGAGACAGAGACAACAGAAGTAGAGAGACAACAGAAGTAGAGAGACAGAGACAACAGAAGTGGAGAGACAACAGAAGTGGAGAGACAACAGAAGTAGAGAGACAACAGAAGTAGAGAGACAGAGACTACAGAAGTAGAGAGACAGCAGAAGTAGAGAGACAGAGACAACCGAAGTAGAGAGACAACAGAAGTAGAGAGACAAAAGAAGTAGAGAGACAGAGACAACAGAAGTAGAGAGACAACAGAAGTAGAGAGACAACAGAAGTAGAGAGACAACAGAAGTAGAGAGACAACAGAAGTAGAGAGACAGAGACAACAGAAGTAGAGAGACAACAGAAGTAGAGAGACAGAGACAACAGAAGTAGAGAGACAACAGAAGTAGAGAGACAACAGAAGTAGAGAGACAGAGAGACAACAGAAGTGGAGAGACAGAGAGACAACAGAAGTGGAGAGACAACAGAAGTAGAGAGACAGCAGAAGTAGCGAGACAGAGACAACAGAAGTAGAGAGACAACAGAAGTAGAGAGAAAACAGAAGTAGAGAGACGGAGACAACAGAAGTAGAGAGACAACAGAAGTAGAGAGACAGAGACAACAGAAGTAGAGAGACAACAGAAGTAGAGAGACAACAGAAGTAGAGAGACAGAGACAACAGAAGTAGAGAGACAACAGAAGTAGAGAGACAACAGAAGTAGAGAGACAGAGACAACAGAAGTGGAGAGACAACAGAAGTAGATAGACAACAGAAGTAGAGAGACAGAGACAACAGAAGTAGAGAGACAACAGAAGTAGAGAGACAAGGACAACAGAAGTAGAGAGACAACAGAAGTAGAGAGACAACAGAAGTAGAGAGACAGAGACAACAGAAGTAGAGAGACAACAGAAGTAGAGAGACAGAGACAACAGAAGTAGAGAGACAACAGAAGTAGAGAGACAACAGAAGTAGAGAGACAGAGACAACAGAAGTAGAGAGACAACAGAAGTAGAGAGACAACAGAAGTAGAGAGACAGAGACAACAGAAGTGGAGAGACAACAGAAGTAGAGAGACAACAGAAGTAGAGAGACAGAGACAACAGAAGTAGAGAGACAACAGAAGTAGAGAGACAGAGACAACAGAAGTAGAGAGACAGAGACAACAGAAGTAGAGAGACAGAGAGACAACAGAAGTAGAGAGACAACAGAAGTAGAGAGACAACAGATGTAGAGAGACAACAGAAGTAGAGAGACAGAGACAACAGAAGTAGAGAGACAACAGAAGTAGAGAGACAGAGACAACAGAAGTAGAGAGACAACAGAAGTAGAGAGACAACAGAAGTAGAGAGACAGAGACAACAGAAGTAGAGAGACAACAGAAGTAGAGAGACAACAGAAGTAGAGAGACAGAGACAACAGAAGTGGAGAGACAACAGAAGTAGAGAGACAACAGAAGTAGAGAGACAACAGAAGTAGAGAGACAACAGAAGTAGAGAGACAACAGAAGTAGAGAGACAGAGACAACAGAAGTAGAGAGACAGAGACAACAGAAGTAGAGAGACAGAGAGACAACAGAAGTAGAGAGACAACATAAGTAGAGAGACAGAGACAACAGAAGTAGAGAGACAGAGACAACAGAAGTAGAGAGACAACAGAAGTAGAGAGACAGAGACAACAGAAGTAGAGAGACAACAGAAGTAGAGAGACAACAGAAGTAGAGAGACAACAGAAGTAGAGAGACAACATAAGTAAGAGAGACAGAGACAACAGAAGTAGAGAGACAACAGAAGTAGAGAGACAGAGACAACAGAAGTAGAGAGACAACAGAAGTAGAGAGACAGAGACAACAGAAGTAGAGAGACAACAGAAGTAGAGAGACAACAGAAATAGAGAGACAGAGACAACAGAAGTAGAGAGACAACAGAAGTAGAGAGACAACAGAAGTAGAGAGACAGAGACAACAGAAGTGGAGAGACAACAGAAGTAGAGAGACAACAGAAGTAGAGAGACAACAGAAGTAGAGAGACAACAGAAGTAGAGAGACAGAGACAACAGAAGTAGAGAGACAACAGAATTAGAGAGACAGAGACAACAGAAGTAGAGAGACAGAGACAACAGAAGTAGAGAGACAACAGAAGTAGAGAGACAACAGAAGTAGAGAGACAACATAAGTAGAGAGACAGAGACAACATAAGTAGAGAGACAGAGACAACAGAAGTAGAGAGACAGAGACAACAGAAGTAAAGAGACAACAGAAGTAGAGAGACAACAGAAGTAGAGAGACAACAGAAGTAGAGAGACAACATAAGTAGAGAGACAGAGACAACAGAAGTAGAGAGACAGAGACGACAGAAGTAGAGAGACAGAGACAACAGAAGTAGAGAGACAGAGACAACAGAAGTAGAGAGACAACAGAAGTAGAGAGACAACAGAAGTAGAGAGACAACAGAAGTAGAGAGACAGAGACAACAGAAGTAGAGAGACAACAGAAGTAGAGAGACAACAGAAGTAGAGAGACAACAGAAGTAGAGAGACAACAGAAGTAGAGAGACAGAGACAACAGAAGTAGAGAGACAACAGAAGTAGAGAGACAGAGACAACAGAAGTAGAGAGACAACAGAAGTAGAGAGACAACAGAAGTAGAGAGACAGAGACAACAGAAGTAGAGAGACAACAGAAGTAGAGAGACAACAGAAGTAGAGAGACGAGACAACAGAAGTAGAGAGACAACAGAAGTAGAGAGACAGAGACAACAGAAGTAGAGAGACAACAGAAGTAGAGAGACAGAGACAACAGAAGTAGAGAGACAACAGAAGTAGAGAGACAGAGAGACAACAGAAGTGGAGAGACAGAGAGACAACAGAAGTGGAGAGACAACAGAAGTAGAGAGACAACAGAAGTAGAGAGACAGAGACAACAGAAGTAGAGAGACAACAGAAGTAGAGAGACAGAGACAGCAGAAGTAGAGAGACAACAGAAGTAGAGAGACAACAGAAGTAGAGAGACAGAGACAACAGAAGTAGAGAGACAGAGAGACAACAGAAGTAGAGAGACAACAGAAGTAGAGAGACAACAGAAGTAGAGAGACAACAGAAGTAGAGAGACAGAGACAACAGAAGTAGAGAGACAGAGACAACAGAAGTAGAGAGACAACAGAAGTAGAGAGACAACAGAAGTAGAGAGACAACAGAAGTAGAGAGACAACATAAGTAGAGAGACAGAGACAACAGAAGTAGAGAGACAGAGACAACAGAAGTAGAGAGACAACAGAAGTAGAGAGACAGAGACAACAGAAGTAGAGAGACAGAGACAACAGAAGTAGAGAGACAACAGAAGTAGAGAGACAGAGAGACAACAGAAGTAGAGAGACAGAGACAACAGAAGTAGAGAGACAACAGAAGTAGAGAGACAACAGAAGTAGAGAGACAGAGACAACAGAAGTAGAGAGACAACAGAAGTAGAGAGACAACAGAAGTAGAGAGACAACAGAAGTAGAGAGACAACAGAAGTAGAGAGACAGAGACAACAGAAGTAGAGAGACAACAGAAGTAGAGAGACAGAGACAACAGAAGTAGAGAGACAGAGAGACAACAGATGTAGAGAGACAACAGAAGTAGAGAGACAACAGAAGTAGAGAGACAACATAAGTAGAGAGACAGAGACAACAGAAGTAGAGAGACAACAGAAGTAGAGAGACAGAGACAACAGAAGTAGAGAGACAGAGACAACAGAAGTAGAGAGACAGAGAGACAACAGAAGTAGAGAGACAGAGACAACAGAAGTAGAGAGACAACAGAAGTAGAGAGACAACAGAGGTAGAGAGACAACAGAAGTAGAGAGACAACAGAAGTAGAGAGACAACAGAAGTAGAGAGACAACAGAAGTAGAGAGACAACAGAAGTAGAGAGACAGAGACAACAGAAGTAGAGAGACAACAGAAGTAGAGAGACAACAGAAGTAGAGAGACAACAGAAGTAGAAAGACAGAGTCAACAGAAGTAGAGAGACAACAGAAGTAGAGAGACAGAGACAACAGAAGTAGAGAGACAACAGAAGTAGAGAGACAGAGACAACAGAAGTAGAGAGACAACAGAAGTAGAGAGACAGAGACAACAGAAGTAGAGAGACAACAGAAGTAGAGAGACAACAGAAGTAGAGAGACAGAGAGACAACAGAAGTGGAGAGACAGAGAGACAACAGAATTGGAGAGACAACAGAAGTAGAGAGACAACAGAAGTAGCGAGACAGAGACAACAGAAGTAGAGAGACAACAGAAGTAGAGAGACAACAGAAGTAGAGAGACGGAGACAACAGAAGTAGAGAGACAACAGAAGTAGAGAGACAGAGACAACAGAAGTAGAGAGACAACAGAAGTAGAGAGACAACAGAAGTAGAGAGACAGAGACAACAGAAGTAGAGAGACAACAGAAGTAGAGAGACAGAGACAACAGAAGTAGAGAGACAACAGAAGTAGAGAGACAACAGAAGTAGAGAGACAGAGACAACAGAAGTGGAGAGACAACAGAAGTAGAGAGACAACAGAAGTAGAGAGACAGAGACAACAGAAGTAGAGAGACAGCAGAAGTAGAGAGACAGAGACAACCGAAGTAGAGAGACAACAGAAGTAGAGAGACAAAAGAAGTAGAGAGACAGAGACAACAGAAGTAGAGAGACAACAGAAGTAGAGAGACAACAGAAGTAGAGAGACAACAGAAGTAGAGAGACAGAGACAACAGAAGTAGAGAGACAACAGAAGTAGAGAGACAGAGACAACAGAAGTAGAGAGACAACAGAAGTAGAGAGACAACAGAAGTAGAGAGACAGAGAGACAACAGAAGTGGAGAGACAGAGAGACAACAGAAGTGGAGAGACAACAGAAGTAGAGAGACAACAGAAGTAGCGAGACAGAGACAACAGAAGTAGAGAGACAACAGAAGTAGAGAGACAACAGAAGTAGAGAGACGGAGACAACAGAAGTAGAGAGACAACAGAAGTAGAGAGACAGAGACAACAGAAGTAGAGAGACAACAGAAGTAGAGAGACAACAGAAGTAGAGAGACAGAGACAACAGAAGTAGAGAGACAACAGAAGTAGAGAGACAACAGAAGTAGAGAGACAGAGACAACAGAAGTGGAGAAACAACAGAAGTAGATAGACAACAGAAGTAG